>NC_137246.1:28712241-28997241 GCF_051294905.1 Botryllus schlosseri | reverse complement strand
TAAAGTCACCACAAGTCACCACAAGTCCAGTCAAGTCAAGTCAAGTCAAGTCAAGTCAAGTCAAGTCTCATGACAAGTCAAGTCAAGTCAAGTCAAGTCAAGTCAAGTCAAGTCAAGTCTCATGACAAGTCGCCACGAGTCTCATGACAAGTCGCCACGAGTCTCATGACAAGTCGCCACGAGTCTCATGACAAGTCGCCACGAGTCTCATGACAAGTCGCTACGAGTCTCATGACAAGTCGCCACGAGTCTCATGACAAGTCGCCACGAGTCTCATGACAAGTCGCCACGAGTCTCATGACAAGTCGCCACGAGTCTCATGACAAGTCGCCACGAGTCTCATGACAAGTCGCCACGAGTCTCATGACAAGTCGCCACGAGTCTCATGACAAGTCGCCACGAGTCTCATGACAAGTCGCCACGAGTCTCATGACAAGTCGCCACGAGTCTCATGACAAGTCGCCACGAGTCTCATGACAAGTCGCCACGAGTCTCATGACAAGTCGCCACGAGTCTCATGACAAGTCGCCACGAGTCTCATGACAAGTCGCCACGAGTCTCATGACAAGTCGCCACGAGTCTCATGACAAGTCGCCACAAGTCATGACAAGACAAGTCAAGTCAAGTCAAGTCACTACAAGTCAAGTCACCACAAGTCAAGTCACCACAAGTCAAGTCACCACAAGTCAAGTAAAGTCACCACAAGTCACCACAAGTCCAGTCAAGTCAAGTCAAGTCAAGTCAAGTCAAGTCAAGTCAAGTCAAGTCAAGTCTCATGACAAGTCAAGTCAAGTCAAGTCAAGTCAAGTCAAGTCAAGTCAAGTCAAGTCTCATGACAAGTCGCCACGAGTCTCATGATAAGTCACCAAGAGTCTCATGACAAGTCGCCACGAGTCTCATGACAAGTCGCCACGAGTCTCATGACAAGTCGCCACGAGTCTCATGACAAGTCGCCACGTGTCTCATGACAAGTCGCCACGAGTCTCATGACAAGTCGCCACGAGTCTCATGACAAGTCGCCACGAGTCTCATGACAAGTCGCCACGAGTCTCATGACAAGTCGCCACGAGTCTCATGACAAGTCGCCACGAGTCTCATGACAAGTCGCCACGAGTCTCATGACAAGTCGCCACGAGTCTCATGACAAGTCGCAACGAGTCTAATGACATGTCGCCACGAGTCTCATGACAAGTCGTCACAAGTCATGACAAGACAAGTCAAGTCAAGTCAAGTCACTACAAGTCAAGTCACCACAAGTCAAGTCACCACAAGTTAAGTCACCACAAGTCAAGTAAAGTCACCACAAGTCACCACAAGTCCAGTCAAGTCAAGTCAAGTCAAGTCAAGTCAAGTCAAGTCAAGTCAAGTCTCATGACAAGTCAAGTCAAGTCAAGTCAAGTCAAGTCAAGTCAAGTCAAGTCTCATGACAAGTCGCCACGAGTCTCATGACAAGTCGCCACGAGTCTCATGACAAGTCGCCACGAGTCTCATGACAAGTCGCCACGAGTCTCATGACAAGTCGCCACGAGTCTCATGACAAGTCGCCACGAGTCTCATGACAAGTCGCCACGAGTCTCATGACAAGTCGCCACGAGTCTCATGACAAGTCGCCACGAGTCTCATGACAAGTCGCCACGAGTCTCATGACAAGTCGCCACGAGTCTCATGACAAGTCGCCACGAGTCTCATGACAAGTCGCCACGAGTCTCATGACAAGTCGCCACGAGTCTCATGACAAGTCGCCACGAGTCTCATGACAAGTCGCCACGAGTCTCATGACAAGTCGCCACGAGTCTCATGACAAGTCGCCACGAGTCTCATGACAAGTCGCCACGAGTCTCATGACAAGGCGCCACAAGTCATGACAAGACAAGTCAAGTCAAGTCAAGTCACTACAAGTCAAGTCACCACAAGTCAAGTCACCACAAGTCAAGTCACCACAAGTCAAGTAAAGTCACCACAAGTCACCACAAGTCCAGTCAAGTCAAGTCAAGTCAAGTCAAGTCAAGTCAAGTCAAGTCAAGTCAAGTCAAGTCAAGTCAAGTCAAGTCTCATGACAAGTCAAGTCAAGTCAAGTCAAGTCAAGTCAAGTCAAGTCAAGTCTCATGACAAGTCGCCACGAGTCTCATGATAAGTCGCCAAGAGTCTCATGACAAGTCGCCACGAGTCTCATGACAAGTCGCCACGAGTCTCATGACAAGTCGCCACGAGTCTCATGACAAGTCGCCACGAGTCTCATGACAAGTCGCCACGAGTCTCATGACAAGTCGCCACGAGTCTCATGACAAGTCGCCACGAGTCTCATGACAAGTCACCACGAGTCTCATGACAAGTCGCCACGAGTCTCATGACAAGTCGCCACGAGTCTCATGACAAGTCGCCACGAGTCTCATGACAAGTCGCCACGAGTCTCATGACAAGTCGCCACGAGTCTCATGACAAGTCGCCACGAGTCTCATGACAAGTCGCCACGAGTCTCATGACAAGTCGCCACGAGTCTCATGACAAGTCGCCACGAGTCCCATGACAAGTCGCCAAGAGTCTCATGAAAAGTCGCCACGAGTCTCATGACAAGTCGCCACGAGTCTCATGACAAGTCGCCACGAGTCTCATGACAAGTCGCCACGAGTCCCATGACAAGTCGCCACGAGTCTCATGACAAGTCGCCACGAGTCTCATGACAAGTCGCCACGAGTCCCATGACAAGTCGCCACGAGTCTCATGACAAGTCGCCAAGAGTCTCATGACAAGTCGCCACGAGTCTCATGACAAGTCGCCACGAGTCTCATGACAAGTCGCCACGAGTCTCATGACAAGTCGCCACGAGTCCCATGACAAGTCGCCACGAGTCTCATGACAAGTCGCCAAGAGTCTCATGACAAGTCGCCACGAGTCTCATGACAAGTCGCCACGAGTCTCATGACAAGTCGCCACGAGTCTCATGACAAGTCGCCACGAGTCTCATGACAAGTCGCCACGAGTCTCATGACAAGTCGCCACGAGTCTCATGACAAGTCGCCACGAGTCTCATGACAAGTCGCCACGAGTCTCATGACAAGTCGCCACGAGTCTCATGACAAGTCGCCACGAGTCTCATGACAAGTCGCCACGAGTCTCATGACAAGTCGCCACGAGTCTCATGACAAGTCGCCACGAGTCTCATGACAAGTCGCCACGAGTCTCATGACAAGTCGCCACGAGTCTCATGACAAGTCGCCACGAGTCTCATGACAAGTCGCCACGAGTCTCATGACAAGTCGCCACGAGTCTCATGACAAGTCGCCACAAGTCATGACAAGACAAGTCAAGTCAAGTCAAGTCACTACAAGTCAAGTCACCACAAGTCAAGTCACCACAAGTCAAGTCACCACAAGTCAAGTAAAGTCACCACAAGTCACCACAAGTCCAGTCAAGTCAAGTCAAGTCAAGTCAAGTCAAGTCAAGTCAAGTCAAGTCTCATGACAAGTCAAGTCAAGTCAAGTCAAGTCAATTCAAGTCAAGTCAAGTCTCATGACAAGTCGCCACGAGTCTCATGACAAGTCGCCACGAGTCTCATGACAAGTCGCAACGAGTCTCATGACAAGTCGCCACGAGTCTCATGACAAGTCGCCACGAGTCTCATGACAAGTCGCCACGAGTCTCATGACAAGTCGCCACGAGTCTCATGACAAGTCGCCACGAGTCTCATGACAAGTCGCCACAAGTCATGACAAGACAAGTCAAGTCAAGTCAAGTCACTACAAGTCAAGTCACCACAAGTCAAGTCACCACAAGTCAAGTCACCACAAGTCAAGTAAAGTCACCACAAGTCACCACAAGTCCAGTCAAGTCAAGTCAAGTCAAGTCAAGTCAAGTCAAGTCAAGTCAAGTCTCATGACAAGTCAAGTCAAGTCAAGTCAAGTCAAGTCAAGTCAAGTCTCATGACAAGTCGCCACGAGTCTCATGATAAGTCGCCAAGAGTCTCATGACAAGTCGCCACGAGTCTCATGACAAGTCGCGACGAGTCTCATGACAAGTCGCCACGAGTCTCATGACACGTCGCCACGAGTCTCATGACAAGTCGCCACGAGTCTCATGACAAGTCGCCACGAGTCTCATGACAAGTCGCCACGAGTCTCATGACAAGTCGCCACGAGTCTCATGACAAGTCGCCACGAGTCTCATGACAAGTCGCCACGAGTCTCATGACAAGTCGCCACGAGTCTCATGACAAGTCGCCACGAGTCTCAGGACAAGTCGCCACGAGTCTCATGACAAGTCGCCACGAGTCTCATGACAAGTCGCCACGTGTCTCATGACAAGTCGCCACGAGTCTCATGACAAGTCGCCACGAGTCTCATGACAAGTCGCCACGAGTCTCATGACAAGTCGCCACGAGTCTCATGACAAGTCGCCACGAGTCTCATGACAAGTCGCCACGAGTCTCATGACAAGTCGCCACGAGTCTCATGACAAGTCGCCACGAGTCTCATGACAAGTCGCCACGAGTCTCATGACAAGTCGCCACGAGTCTCATGACAAGTCGCCACGAGTCTCATGACAAGTCGCCACAAGTCATGACAAGACAAGTCAAGTCAAGTCAAGTCACTACAAGTCAAGTCACCACAAGTCAAGTCACCACAAGTCAAGTCACCACAAGTCAAGTAAAGTCACCACAAGTCACCACAAGTCCAGTCAAGTCAAGTCAAGTCAAGTCAAGTCAAGTCAAGTCAAGTCAAGTCTCATGACAAGTCAAGTCAAGTCAAGTCAAGTCAATTCAAGTCAAGTCAAGTCTCATGACAAGTCGCCACGAGTCTCATGACAAGTCGCCACGAGTCTCATGACAAGTCGCCACGAGTCTCATGACAAGTCGCCACGAGTCTCATGACAAGTCGCCACGAGTCTCATGACAAGTCGCCACGAGTCTCATGACAAGTCGCCACGAGTCTCATGACAAGTCGCCACGAGTCTCATGACAAGTCGCCACGAGTCTCATGACAAGTCGCCACAAGTCATGACAAGACAAGTCAAGTCAAGTCAAGTCACTACAAGTCAAGTCACCACAAGTCAAGTCACCACAAGTCAAGTCACCACAAGTCAAGTAAAGTCACCACAAGTCACCACAAGTCCAGTCAAGTCAAGTCAAGTCAAGTCAAGTCAAGTCAAGTCAAGTCAAGTCAAGTCAAGTCAAGTCAAGTCTCATGACAAGTCAAGTCAAGTCAAGTCAAGTCAAGTCAAGTCAAGTCAAGTCAAGTCTCATGACAAGTCGCCACGAGTCTCATGATAAGTCACCAAGAGTCTCATGACAAGTCGCCACGAGTCTCATGACAAGTCGCCACGAGTCTCATGACAAGTCGCCACGAGTCTCATGACAAGTCGCCACGTGTCTCATGACAAGTCGCCACGAGTCTCATGACAAGTCGCCACGAGTCTCATGACAAGTCGCCACGAGTCTCATGACAAGTCGCCACGAGTCTCATGACAAGTCGCCACGAGTCTCATGACAAGTCGCCACGAGTCTCATGACAAGTCGCCACGAGTCTCATGACAAGTCGCCACGAGTCTCATGACAAGTCGCAACGAGTCTAATGACATGTCGCCACGAGTCTCATGACAAGTCGTCACAAGTCATGACAAGACAAGTCAAGTCAAGTCAAGTCACTACAAGTCAAGTCACCACAAGTCAAGTCACCACAAGTTAAGTCACCACAAGTCAAGTAAAGTCACCACAAGTCACCACAAGTCCAGTCAAGTCAAGTCAAGTCAAGTCAAGTCAAGTCAAGTCAAGTCAAGTCTCATGACAAGTCAAGTCAAGTCAAGTCAAGTCAAGTCAAGTCAAGTCAAGTCAAGTCTCATGACAAGTCGCCACGAGTCTCATGACAAGTCGCCACGAGTCTCATGACAAGTCGCCACGAGTCTCATGACAAGTCGCCACGAGTCTCATGACAAGTCGCCACGAGTCTCATGACAAGTCGCCACGAGTCTCATGACAAGTCGCCACGAGTCTCATGACAAGTCGCCACGAGTCTCATGACAAGTCGCCACGAGTCTCATGACAAGTCGCCACGAGTCTCATGACAAGTCGCCACGAGTCTCATGACAAGTCGCCACGAGTCTCATGACAAGTCGCCACGAGTCTCATGACAAGTCGCCACGAGTCTCATGACAAGTCGCCACGAGTCTCATGACAAGTCGCCACGAGTCTCATGACAAGTCGCCACGAGTCTCATGACAAGGCGCCACAAGTCATGACAAGACAAGTCAAGTCAAGTCAAGTCACTACAAGTCAAGTCACCACAAGTCAAGTCACCACAAGTCAAGTCACCACAAGTCAAGTAAAGTCACCACAAGTCACCACAAGTCCAGTCAAGTCAAGTCAAGTCAAGTCAAGTCAAGTCAAGTCAAGTCAAGTCAAGTCAAGTCAAGTCAAGTCAAGTCTCATGACAAGTCAAGTCAAGTCAAGTCAAGTCAAGTCAAGTCAAGTCAAGTCTCATGACAAGTCGCCACGAGTCTCATGATAAGTCGCCAAGAGTCTCATGACAAGTCGCCACGAGTCTCATGACAAGTCGCCACGAGTCTCATGACAAGTCGCCACGAGTCTCATGACAAGTCGCCACGAGTCTCATGACAAGTCGCCACGAGTCTCATGACAAGTCGCCACGAGTCTCATGACAAGTCGCCACGAGTCTCATGACAAGTCACCACGAGTCTCATGACAAGTCGCCACGAGTCTCATGACAAGTCGCCACGAGTCTCATGACAAGTCGCCACGAGTCTCATGACAAGTCGCCACGAGTCTCATGACAAGTCGCCACGAGTCTCATGACAAGTCGCCACGAGTCTCATGACAAGTCGCCACGAGTCTCATGACAAGTCGCCACGAGTCTCATGACAAGTCGCCACGAGTCCCATGACAAGTCGCCAAGAGTCTCATGAAAAGTCGCCACGAGTCTCATGACAAGTCGCCACGAGTCTCATGACAAGTCGCCACGAGTCTCATGACAAGTCGCCACGAGTCCCATGACAAGTCGCCACGAGTCTCATGACAAGTCGCCACGAGTCTCATGACAAGTCGCCACGAGTCCCATGACAAGTCGCCACGAGTCTCATGACAAGTCGCCAAGAGTCTCATGACAAGTCGCCACGAGTCTCATGACAAGTCGCCACGAGTCTCATGACAAGTCGCCACGAGTCTCATGACAAGTCGCCACGAGTCCCATGACAAGTCGCCACGAGTCTCATGACAAGTCGCCAAGAGTCTCATGACAAGTCGCCACGAGTCTCATGACAAGTCGCCACGAGTCTCATGACAAGTCGCCACGAGTCTCATGACAAGTCGCCACGAGTCTCATGACAAGTCGCCACGAGTCTCATGACAAGTCGCCACGAGTCTCATGACAAGTCGCCACGAGTCTCATGACAAGTCGCCACGAGTCTCATGACAAGTCGCCACGAGTCTCATGACAAGTCGCCACGAGTCTCATGACAAGTCGCCACGAGTCTCATGACAAGTCGCCACGAGTCTCATGACAAGTCGCCACGAGTCTCATGACAAGTCGCCACGAGTCTCATGACAAGTCGCCACGAGTCTCATGACAAGTCGCCACGAGTCTCATGACAAGTCGCCACGAGTCTCATGACAAGTCGCCACGAGTCTCATGACAAGTCGCCACAAGTCATGACAAGACAAGTCAAGTCAAGTCAAGTCACTACAAGTCAAGTCACCACAAGTCAAGTCACCACAAGTCAAGTCACCACAAGTCAAGTAAAGTCACCACAAGTCACCACAAGTCCAGTCAAGTCAAGTCAAGTCAAGTCAAGTCAAGTCAAGTCAAGTCAAGTCTCATGACAAGTCAAGTCAAGTCAAGTCAAGTCAATTCAAGTCAAGTCAAGTCTCATGACAAGTCGCCACGAGTCTCATGACAAGTCGCCACGAGTCTCATGACAAGTCGCAACGAGTCTCATGACAAGTCGCCACGAGTCTCATGACAAGTCGCCACGAGTCTCATGACAAGTCGCCACGAGTCTCATGACAAGTCGCCACGAGTCTCATGACAAGTCGCCACGAGTCTCATGACAAGTCGCCACAAGTCATGACAAGACAAGTCAAGTCAAGTCAAGTCACTACAAGTCAAGTCACCACAAGTCAAGTCACCACAAGTCAAGTCACCACAAGTCAAGTAAAGTCACCACAAGTCACCACAAGTCCAGTCAAGTCAAGTCAAGTCAAGTCAAGTCAAGTCAAGTCAAGTCAAGTCTCATGACAAGTCAAGTCAAGTCAAGTCAAGTCAAGTCAAGTCAAGTCTCATGACAAGTCGCCACGAGTCTCATGATAAGTCGCCAAGAGTCTCATGACAAGTCGCCACGAGTCTCATGACAAGTCGCGACGAGTCTCATGACAAGTCGCCACGAGTCTCATGACACGTCGCCACGAGTCTCATGACAAGTCGCCACGAGTCTCATGACAAGTCGCCACGAGTCTCATGACAAGTCGCCACGAGTCTCATGACAAGTCGCCACGAGTCTCATGACAAGTCGCCACGAGTCTCATGACAAGTCGCCACGAGTCTCATGACAAGTCGCCACGAGTCTCATGACAAGTCGCCACGAGTCTCAGGACAAGTCGCCACGAGTCTCATGACAAGTCGCCACGAGTCTCATGACAAGTCGCCACGTGTCTCATGACAAGTCGCCACGAGTCTCATGACAAGTCGCCACGAGTCTCATGACAAGTCGCCACGAGTCTCATGACAAGTCGCCACGAGTCTCATGACAAGTCGCCACGAGTCTCATGACAAGTCGCCACGAGTCTCATGACAAGTCGCCACGAGTCTCATGACAAGTCGCCACGAGTCTCATGACAAGTCGCCACGAGTCTCATGACAAGTCGCCACGAGTCTCATGACAAGTCGCCACGAGTCTCATGACAAGTCGCCACAAGTCATGACAAGACAAGTCAAGTCAAGTCAAGTCACTACAAGTCAAGTCACCACAAGTCAAGTCACCACAAGTCAAGTCACCACAAGTCAAGTAAAGTCACCACAAGTCACCACAAGTCCAGTCAAGTCAAGTCAAGTCAAGTCAAGTCAAGTCAAGTCAAGTCAAGTCTCATGACAAGTCAAGTCAAGTCAAGTCAAGTCAATTCAAGTCAAGTCAAGTCTCATGACAAGTCGCCACGAGTCTCATGACAAGTCGCCACGAGTCTCATGACAAGTCGCCACGAGTCTCATGACAAGTCGCCACGAGTCTCATGACAAGTCGCCACGAGTCTCATGACAAGTCGCCACGAGTCTCATGACAAGTCGCCACGAGTCTCATGACAAGTCGCCACGAGTCTCATGACAAGTCGCCACGAGTCTCATGACAAGTCGCCACAAGTCATGACAAGACAAGTCAAGTCAAGTCAAGTCACTACAAGTCAAGTCACCACAAGTCAAGTCACCACAAGTCAAGTCACCACAAGTCAAGTAAAGTCACCACAAGTCACCACAAGTCCAGTCAAGTCAAGTCAAGTCAAGTCAAGTCAAGTCAAGTCAAGTCAAGTCTCATGACAAGTCAAGTCAAGTCAAGTCAAGTCAAGTCAAGTCAAGTCAAGTCAAGTCTCATGACAAGTCGCCACGAGTCTCATGATAAGTCGCCAAGAGTCTCATGACAAGTCGCCACGAGTCTCATGACAAGTCGCGACGAGTCTCATGACAAGTCGCCACGAGTCTCATGACACGTCGCCACGAGTCTCATGACAAGTCGCCACGAGTCTCATGACAAGTCGCCACGAGTCTCATGACAAGTCGCCACGAGTCTCATGACAAGTCGCCACGAGTCTCATGACAAGTCGCCACGAGTCTCATGACAAGTCGCCACGAGTCTCATGACAAGTCGCCACGAGTCTCATGACAAGTCGCCACGAGTCTCATGACAAGTCGCCACGAGTCTCATGACAAGTCGCCACGAGTCCCATGACAAGTCGCCACGAGTCTCATGACAAGTCGCCAAGAGTCTCATGACAAGTCGCCACGAGTCTCATGACAAGTCGCCACGAGTCTCATGACAAGTCGCCACGAGTCTCATGACAAGTCGCCACGAGTCTCATGACAAGTCGCCACGAGTCTCATGACAAGTCGCCACGAGTCTCATGACAAGTCGCCACGAGTCTCATGACAAGTCGCCACGAGTCTCATGACAAGTCGCCACGAGTCTCATGACAAGTCGCCACGAGTCCCATGACAAGTCGCCACGAGTCTCATGACAAGTCGCCAAGAGTCTCATGACAAGTCGCCACGAGTCTCATGACAAGTCGCCACGAGTCTCATGACAAGTCGCCACGAGTCTCATGACAAGTCGCCACGAGTCTCATGACAAGTCGCCACGAGTCTCATGACAAGTCGCCACGAGTCTCATGACAAGTCGCCACGAGTCTCATGACAAGTCGCCACGAGTCTCATGACAAGTCGCCACGAGTCTCATGACAAGTCGCCACGAGTCTCATGACAAGTCGCCACGAGTCTCATGACAAGTCGCCACGAGTCTCATGACAAGTCGCCACGAGTCTCATGACAAGTCGCCACGAGTCTCATGACAAGTCGCCACGAGTCTCATGACAAGTCGCCACGAGTCTCATGACAAGTCGCCACGAGTCTCATGACAAGTCGCCACGAGTCTCATGACAAGTCGCCACAAGTCATGACAAGACAAGTCAAGTCAAGTCAAGTCACTACAAGTCAAGTCACCACAAGTCAAGTCACCACAAGTCAAGTCACCACAAGTCAAGTAAAGTCACCACAAGTCACCACAAGTCCAGTCAAGTCAAGTCAAGTCAAGTCAAGTCAAGTCAAGTCAAGTCAAGTCTCATGACAAGTCAAGTCAAGTCAAGTCAAGTCAATTCAAGTCAAGTCAAGTCTCATGACAAGTCGCCACGAGTCTCATGACAAGTCGCCACGAGTCTCATGACAAGTCGCCACGAGTCTCATGACAAGTCGCCACGAGTCTCATGACAAGTCGCCACGAGTCTCATGACAAGTCGCCACGAGTCTCATGACAAGTCGCCACGAGTCTCATGACAAGTCGCCACGAGTCTCATGACAAGTCGCCACAAGTCATGACAAGACAAGTCAAGTCAAGTCAAGTCACTACAAGTCAAGTCACCACAAGTCAAGTCACCACAAGTCAAGTCACCACAAGTCAAGTAAAGTCACCACAAGTCACCACAAGTCCAGTCAAGTCAAGTCAAGTCAAGTCAAGTCAAGTCAAGTCAAGTCAAGTCTCATGACAAGTCAAGTCAAGTCAAGTCAAGTCAAGTCAAGTCAAGTCTCATGACAAGTCGCCACGAGTCTCATGATAAGTCGCCAAGAGTCTCATGACAAGTCGCCACGAGTCTCATGACAAGTCGCGACGAGTCTCATGACAAGTCGCCACGAGTCTCATGACACGTCGCCACGAGTCTCATGACAAGTCGCCACGAGTCTCATGACAAGTCGCCACGAGTCTCATGACAAGTCGCCACGAGTCTCATGACAAGTCGCCACGAGTCTCATGACAAGTCGCCACGAGTCTCATGACAAGTCGCCACGAGTCTCATGACAAGTCGCCACGAGTCTCATGACAAGTCGCCACGAGTCTCAGGACAAGTCGCCACGAGTCTCATGACAAGTCGCCACGAGTCTCATGACAAGTCGCCACGTGTCTCATGACAAGTCGCCACGAGTCTCATGACAAGTCGCCACGAGTCTCATGACAAGTCGCCACGAGTCTCATGACAAGTCGCCACGAGTCTCATGACAAGTCGCCACGAGTCTCATGACAAGTCGCCACGAGTCTCATGACAAGTCGCCACGAGTCTCATGACAAGTCGCCACGAGTCTCATGACAAGTCGCCACGAGTCTCATGACAAGTCGCCACGAGTCTCATGACAAGTCGCCACGAGTCTCATGACAAGTCGCCACAAGTCATGACAAGACAAGTCAAGTCAAGTCAAGTCACTACAAGTCAAGTCACCACAAGTCAAGTCACCACAAGTCAAGTCACCACAAGTCAAGTAAAGTCACCACAAGTCACCACAAGTCCAGTCAAGTCAAGTCAAGTCAAGTCAAGTCAAGTCAAGTCAAGTCAAGTCTCATGACAAGTCAAGTCAAGTCAAGTCAAGTCAATTCAAGTCAAGTCAAGTCTCATGACAAGTCGCCACGAGTCTCATGACAAGTCGCCACGAGTCTCATGACAAGTCGCCACGAGTCTCATGACAAGTCGCCACGAGTCTCATGACAAGTCGCCACGAGTCTCATGACAAGTCGCCACGAGTCTCATGACAAGTCGCCACGAGTCTCATGACAAGTCGCCACGAGTCTCATGACAAGTCGCCACGAGTCTCATGACAAGTCGCCACAAGTCATGACAAGACAAGTCAAGTCAAGTCAAGTCACTACAAGTCAAGTCACCACAAGTCAAGTCACCACAAGTCAAGTCACCACAAGTCAAGTAAAGTCACCACAAGTCACCACAAGTCCAGTCAAGTCAAGTCAAGTCAAGTCAAGTCAAGTCAAGTCAAGTCAAGTCTCATGACAAGTCAAGTCAAGTCAAGTCAAGTCAAGTCAAGTCAAGTCAAGTCAAGTCTCATGACAAGTCGCCACGAGTCTCATGATAAGTCGCCAAGAGTCTCATGACAAGTCGCCACGAGTCTCATGACAAGTCGCGACGAGTCTCATGACAAGTCGCCACGAGTCTCATGACACGTCGCCACGAGTCTCATGACAAGTCGCCACGAGTCTCATGACAAGTCGCCACGAGTCTCATGACAAGTCGCCACGAGTCTCATGACAAGTCGCCACGAGTCTCATGACAAGTCGCCACGAGTCTCATGACAAGTCGCCACGAGTCTCATGACAAGTCGCCACGAGTCTCATGACAAGTCGCCACGAGTCTCAGGACAAGTCGCCACGAGTCTCATGACAAGTCGCCACGAGTCTCATGACAAGTCGCCACGTGTCTCATGACAAGTCGCCACGAGTCTCATGACAAGTCGCCACGAGTCTCATGACAAGTCGCCACGAGTCTAATGACAAGTTTCCACGAGTCTCATGACAAGTCGTCACAAGTCATGACAAGACAAGTCAAGTCAAGTCAAGTCACTACAAGTCAAGTCACCACAAGTCAAGTCACCACAAGTCAAGTCACCACAAGTCAAGTAAAGTCACCACAAGTCACCACAAGTCCAGTCAAGTCAAGTCAAGTCAAGTCAAGTCAAGTCAAGTCAAGTCAAGTCTCATGACAAGTCAAGTCAAGTCAAGTCAAGTCAAGTCAAGTCAAGTCAAGTCAAGTCTCATGACAAGTCGCCACGAGTCTCATGACAAGTCGCCACGAATCTCATGACAAGTCGCCACGAGTCTCATGACAAGTCGCCACGAGTCTCATGACAAGTCGCCACGAGTCTCATGACAAGTCGCCACGAGTCTCATGACAAGTCGCCATGAGTCTCATGACAAGTCGCCACGAGTCTCATGACAAGTCGCCACGAGTCTCATGACAAGTCGCCACGAGTCTCATGACAAGTCGCCACGAGTCTCATGACAAGTCGCCACGAGTCTCATGACAAGTCGCCACGAGTCTCATGACAAGTCGCCACGAGTCTCATGACAAGTCGCCACGAGTCTCATGACAAGTCGCCACGAGTCTCATGACAAGTCGCCACGAGTCTCATGACAAGTCGCCACGAGTCTCATGACAAGTCGCCACGAGTCTCATGATAAGTCGCCAAGAGTCTCATGACAAGTCGCCACGAGTCTCATGACAAGTCGCCACGAGTCTCATGACAAGTCGCCACGAGTCTCATGACAAGTCGCCACGAGTCTCATGACAAGTCGCCACGAGTCTCATGACAAGTCGCCACGAGTCTCATGACAAGTCGCCACGAGTCTCATGACAAGTCGCCACGAGTCTCATGACAAGTCGCCACGAGTCTCATGACAAGTCGCCACGAGTCTCATGACAAGTCGCCACGAGTCTCATGACAAGTCGCCACGAGTCTCATGACAAGTCGCCACGAGTCCCATGACAAGTCGCCAAGAGTCTCATGAAAAGTCGCCACGAGTCTCATGACAAGTCGCCACGAGTCTCATGACAAGTCGCCACGAGTCTCATGACAAGTCGCCACGAGTCCCATGACAAGTCGCCACGAGTCTCATGACAAGTCGCCACGAGTCTCATGACAAGTCGCCACGAGTCCCATGACAAGTCGCCACGAGTCTCATGACAAGTCGCCACGAGTCTCATGACAAGTCGCCACGAGTCCCATGACAAGTCGCCACGAGTCTCATGACAAGTCGCCAAGAGTCTCATGACAAGTCGCCACGAGTCTCATGACAAGTCGCCACGAGTCTCATGACAAGTCGCCACGAGTCTCATGACAAGTCGCCACGAGTCCCATGACAAGTCGCCACGAGTCTCATGACAAGTCGCCAAGAGTCTCATGACAAGTCGCCACGAGTCTCATGACAAGTCGCCACGAGTCTCATGACAAGTCGCCACGAGTCTCATGACAAGTCGCCACGAGTCTCATGACAAGTCGCCACGAGTCTCATGACAAGTCGCCACGAGTCTCATGACAAGTCGCCACGAGTCTCATGACAAGTCGCCACGAGTCTCATGACAAGTCGCCACGAGTCTCATGACAAGTCGCCACGAGTCTCATGACAAGTCGCCACGAGTCTCATGACAAGTCGCCACGAGTCTCATGACAAGTCGCCACGAGTCTCATGACAAGTCGCCACGAGTCTCATGACAAGTCGCCACGAGTCTCATGACAAGTCGCCACGAGTCTCATGACAAGTCGCCACGAGTCTCATGACAAGTCGCCACGAGTCTCATGACAAGTCGCCACAAGTCATGACAAGACAAGTCAAGTCAAGTCAAGTCACTACAAGTCAAGTCACCACAAGTCAAGTCACCACAAGTCAAGTCACCACAAGTCAAGTAAAGTCACCACAAGTCACCACAAGTCCAGTCAAGTCAAGTCAAGTCAAGTCAAGTCAAGTCAAGTCAAGTCAAGTCTCATGACAAGTCAAGTCAAGTCAAGTCAAGTCAATTCAAGTCAAGTCAAGTCTCATGACAAGTCGCCACGAGTCTCATGACAAGTCGCCACGAGTCTCATGACAAGTCGCCACGAGTCTCATGACAAGTCGCCACGAGTCTCATGACAAGTCGCCACGAGTCTCATGACAAGTCGCCACGAGTCTCATGACAAGTCGCCACGAGTCTCATGACAAGTCGCCACGAGTCTCATGACAAGTCGCCACGAGTCTCATGACAAGTCGCCACAAGTCATGACAAGACAAGTCAAGTCAAGTCAAGTCACTACAAGTCAAGTCACCACAAGTCAAGTCACCACAAGTCAAGTCACCACAAGTCAAGTAAAGTCACCACAAGTCACCACAAGTCCAGTCAAGTCAAGTCAAGTCAAGTCAAGTCAAGTCAAGTCAAGTCAAGTCTCATGACAAGTCAAGTCAAGTCAAGTCAAGTCAAGTCAAGTCAAGTCAAGTCTCATGACAAGTCGCCACGAGTCTCATGATAAGTCGCCAAGAGTCTCATGACAAGTCGCCACGAGTCTCATGACAAGTCGCGACGAGTCTCATGACAAGTCGCCACGAGTCTCATGACACGTCGCCACGAGTCTCATGACAAGTCGCCACGAGTCTCATGACAAGTCGCCACGAGTCTCATGACAAGTCGCCACGAGTCTCATGACAAGTCGCCACGAGTCTCATGACAAGTCGCCACGAGTCTCATGACAAGTCGCCACGAGTCTCATGACAAGTCGCCACGAGTCTCATGACAAGTCGCCACGAGTCTCAGGACAAGTCGCCACGAGTCTCATGACAAGTCGCCACGAGTCTCATGACAAGTCGCCACGTGTCTCATGACAAGTCGCCACGAGTCTCATGACAAGTCGCCACGAGTCTCATGACAAGTCGCCACGAGTCTAATGACAAGTTTCCACGAGTCTCATGACAAGTCGTCACAAGTCATGACAAGACAAGTCAAGTCAAGTCAAGTCACTACAAGTCAAGTCACCACAAGTCAAGTCACCACAAGTCAAGTCACCACAAGTCAAGTAAAGTCACCACAAGTCACCACAAGTCCAGTCAAGTCAAGTCAAGTCAAGTCAAGTCAAGTCAAGTCAAGTCAAGTCTCATGACAAGTCAAGTCAAGTCAAGTCAAGTCAAGTCAAGTCAAGTCAAGTCAAGTCTCATGACAAGTCGCCACGAGTCTCATGACAAGTCGCCACGAATCTCATGACAAGTCGCCACGAGTCTCATGACAAGTCGCCACGAGTCTCATGACAAGTCGCCACGAGTCTCATGACAAGTCGCCACGAGTCTCATGACAAGTCGCCATGAGTCTCATGACAAGTCGCCACGAGTCTCATGACAAGTCGCCACGAGTCTCATGACAAGTCGCCACGAGTCTCATGACAAGTCGCCACGAGTCTCATGACAAGTCGCCACGAGTCTCATGACAAGTCGCCACGAGTCTCATGACAAGTCGCCACGAGTCTCATGACAAGTCGCCACGAGTCTCATGACAAGTCGCCACGAGTCTCATGACAAGTCGCCACGAGTCTCATGACAAGTCGCCACGAGTCTCATGACAAGTCGCCACGAGTCTCATGACAAGTCGCCACGAGTCTCATGACAAGTCGCCACGAGTCTCATGACAAGTCGCCACAAGTCATGACAAGACAAGTCAAGTCAAGTCAAGTCACTACAAGTCAAGTCACCACAAGTCAAGTCACCACAAGTCAAGTCACCACAAGTCAAGTAAAGTCACCACAAGTCACCACAAGTCCAGTCAAGTCAAGTCAAGTCAAGTCAAGTCAAGTCAAGTCAAGTCAAGTCAAGTCAAGTCTCATGACAAGTCAAGTCAAGTCAAGTCAAGTCAAGTCAAGTCTCATGACAAGTCGCCACGAGTCTCATGATAAGTCGCCAAGAGTCTCATGACAAGTCGCCACGAGTCTCATGACAAGTCGCCACGAGTCTCATGACAAGTCGCCACGAGTCTCATGACAAGTCGCCACGTGTCTCATGACAAGTCGCCACGAGTCTCATGACAAGTCGCCACGAGTCTCATGACAAGTCGCCACGAGTCTCATGACAAGTCGCCACGAGTCTAATGACAAGTCGCCACGAGTCTCATGACAAGTCGTCACAAGTCATGACAAGACAAGTCAAGTCAAGTCAAGTCACTACAAGTCAAGTCACCACAAGTCAAGTCACCACAAGTCAAGTCACCACAAGTCAAGTAAAGTCACCACAAGTCACCACAAGTCCAGTCAAGTCAAGTCAAGTCAAGTCAAGTCAAGTCAAGTCAAGTCAAGTCTCATGACAAGTCAAGTCAAGTCAACTCAAGTCAAGTCAAGTCAAGTCAAGTCAAGTCTCATGACAAGTCGCCACGAGTCTCATGACAAGTCGCCACGAGTCTCATGACAAGTCGCCACGAGTCTCATGACAAGTCGCCACGAGTCTCATGACAAGTCGCCACGAGTCTCATGACAAGTCGCCACGAGTCTCATGACAAGTCGCCACGAGTCTCATGACAAGTCGCCACGAGTCTCATGACAAGTCGCCACGAGTCTCATGACAAGTCGCCACGAGTCTCATGACAAGTCGCCACGAGTCTCATGACAAGTCGCCACGAGTCTCATGACAAGTCGCCACGAGTCTCATGACAAGTCGCCACGAGTCTCATGACAAGTCGCCACAAGTCATGACAAGACAAGTCAAGTCAAGTCAAGTCACTACAAGTCAAGTCACCACAAGTCAAGTCACCACAAGTCAAGTCACCACAAGTCATGTACAGTCACCACAAGTCACCACAAGTCCAGTCAAGTCAAGTCAAGTCAAGTCAAGTCAAGTCAAGTCAAGTCAAGTCTCATGACAAGTCAAGTCAAGTCAAGTCAAGTCAAGTCAAGTCAAGTCAAGTCTCATGACAAGTCGCCACGAGTCTCATGATAAGTCGCCACGAGTCTCATGACAAGTCGCCACGAGTCTCATGACAAGTCGCCACGAGTCTCATGACAAGTCGCCACGAGTCTCATGACAAGTCGCCACGAGTCTCATGACAAGTCGCCACGAGTCTCATGACAAGTCGCCACGAGTCTCATGACAAGTCGCCACGAGTCTCATGACAAGTCGCCACGAGTCTCATGACAAGTCGCCACGAGTCTCATGACAAGTCGCCACGAGTCTCATGACAAGTCGCCACGAGTCTCATGACAAGTCGCCACGAGTCTCATGACAAGTCGCCACGAGTCTAATGACATGTCGCCACGAGTCTCATGACAAGTCGTCACAAGTCATGACAAGACAAGTCAAGTCAAGTCAAGTCACTACAAGTCAAGTCACCACAAGTCAAGTCACCACAAGTCAAGTCACCACAAGTCCAGTAAAGTCACCACAAGTCACCACAAGTCCAGTCAAGTCAAGTCAAGTCAAGTCAAGTCAAGTCAAGTCAAGTCAAGTCTCATGACAAGTCAAGTCAAGTCAAGTCAAGTCAAGTCAAGTCAAGTCTCATGACAAGTCGCCACGAGTCTCATGACAAGTCGCCACGAGTCTCATGACAAGTCACCACGAGTCTCATGACAAGTCGCCACGAGTCTCATGACAAGTCGCCACGAGTCTCATGACAAGTCGCCACGAGTCTCATGACAAGTCGCCACGAGTCTCATGACAAGTCGCCACGAGTCTCATGACAAGTCGCCACGAGTCTCATGACAAGTCGCCACGAGTCTCATGACAAGTCGCCACGAGTCTCATGACAAGTCGCCACGGGTCTCATGACAAGTCGCCACGAGTCTCGTGACAAGTCGCCACGAGTCTCATGACAAGTCGCCACGTGTCTCATGACAAGTCGCCACGTGTCTCATGACAAGTCGCCACGAGTCTCATGACAAGTCGCCACGAGTCTCATGACAAGTCGCCACGAGTCTCATGACAAGTCGCCACGAGTCTCATGACAAGTCGCCACAAGTCATGACAAGACAAGTCAAGTCAAGTCAAGTCACTACAAGTCAAGTCACCACAAGTCAAGTCACCACAAGTCAAGTCACCACAAGTCAAGTAAAGTCACCACAAGTCACCACAAGTCCAGTCAAGTCAAGTCAAGTCAAGTCAAGTCAAGTCAAGTCAAGTCAAGTCTCATGACAAGTCAAGTCAAGTCAAGTCAAGTCAAGTCAAGTCAAGTCAAGTCTCATGACAAGTCGCCACGAGTCTCATGATAAGTCGCCAAGAGTCTCATGACAAGTCGCCACGAGTCTCATGACAAGTCGCGACGAGTCTCATGACAAGTCGCCACGAGTCTCATGACACGTCGCCACGAGTCTCATGACAAGTCGCCACGAGTCTCATGACAAGTCGCCACGAGTCTCATGACAAGTCGCCACGAGTCTCATGACAAGTCGCCACGAGTCTCATGACAAGTCGCCACGAGTCTCATGACAAGTCGCCACGAGTCTCATGACAAGTCGCCACGAGTCTCATGACAAGTCGCCACGAGTCTCAGGACAAGTCGCCACGAGTCTCATGACAAGTCGCCACGAGTCTCATGACAAGTCGCCACGTGTCTCATGACAAGTCGCCACGAGTCTCATGACAAGTCGCCACGAGTCTCATGACAAGTCGCCACGAGTCTAATGACAAGTCGCCACGAGTCTCATGACAAGTCGTCACAAGTCATGACAAGACAAGTCAATTCAAGTCAAGTCACTACAAGTCAAGTCACCACAAGTCAAGTCACCACAAGTCAAGTCACCACAAGTCAAGTAAAGTCACCACAAGTCACCACAAGTCCAGTCAAGTCAAGTCAAGTCAAGTCAAGTCAAGTCAAGTCAAGTCAAGTCTCATGACAAGTCAAGTCAAGTCAAGTCAAGTCAAGTCAAGTCAAGTCAAGTCAAGTCAAGTCTCATGACAAGTCGCCACGAGTCTCATGACAAGTCGCCACGAATCTCATGACAAGTCGCCACGAGTCTCATGACAAGTCGCCACGAGTCTCATGACAAGTCGCCACGAGTCTCATGACAAGTCGCCACGAGTCTCATGACAAGTCGCCATGAGTCTCATGACAAGTCGCCACGAGTCTCATGACAAGTCGCCACGAGTCTCATGACAAGTCGCCACGAGTCTCATGACAAGTCGCCACGAGTCCCATGACAAGTCGCCACGAGTCTCATGACAAGTCGCCACGAGTCTCATGACAAGTCGCCACGAGTCTCATGACAAGTCGCCACGAGTCTCATGACAAGTCGCCACGAGTCTCATGACAAGTCGCCACGAGTCTCATGACAAGTCGCCACGAGTCTCATCACAAGTCGCCACGAGTCTCATGACAAGTCGCCACGAGTCTCATGACAAGTCGCCACGAGTCTCATGACAAGTCGCCACAAGTCATGACAAGACAAGTCAAGTCAAGTCAAGTCACTACAAGTCAAGTCACCACAAGTCAAGTCACCACAAGTCAAGTCACCACAAGTCAAGTAAAGTCACCACAAGTCACCACAAGTCCAGTCAAGTCAAGTCAAGTCAAGTCAAGTCAAGTCAAGTCAAGTCAAGTCAAGTCAAGTCTCATGACAAGTCAAGTCAAGTCAAGTCAAGTCAAGTCAAGTCAAGTCAAGTCAAGTCTCATGACAAGTCGCCACGAGTCTCATGATAAGTCGCCAAGAGTCTCATGACAAGTCGCCACGAGTCTCATGACAAGTCGCCACGAGTCTCATGACAAGTCGCCACGAGTCTCATGACAAGTCGCCACGTGTCTCATGACAAGTCGCCACGAGTCTCATGACAAGTCGCCACGAGTCTCATGACAAGTCGCCACGAGTCTCATGACAAGTCGCCACGAGTCTAATGACAAGTCGCCACGAGTCTCATGACAAGTCGTCACAAGTCATGACAAGACAAGTCAAGTCAAGTCAAGTCACTACAAGTCAAGTCACCACAAGTCAAGTCACCACAAGTCAAGTCACCACAAGTCAAGTAAAGTCACCACAAGTCACCACAAGTCCAGTCAAGTCAAGTCAAGTCAAGTCAAGTCAAGTCAAGTCAAGTCAAGTCAAGTCAAGTCTCATGACAAGTCAAGTCAAGTCAAGTCAAGTCAAGTCAAGTCAAGTCAAGTCAAGTCTCATGACAAGTCGCCACGAGTCTCATGATAAGTCGCCAAGAGTCTCATGACAAGTCGCCACGAGTCTCATGACAAGTCGCCACGAGTCTCATGACAAGTCGCCACGAGTCTCATGACAAGTCGCCACGAGTCTCATGACAAGTCGCCACGAGTCTCATGACAAGTCGCCACGAGTGTCATGACAAGTCGCCACGAGTCTCATGACAAGTCGCCACGAGTCTCATGACAAGTCGCCACGAGTCTCATGACAAGTCGCCACGAGTCTAATGACAAGTCGCCACGAGTCTCATGACAAGTCGTCACAAGTCATGACAAGACAAGTCAAGTCAAGTCAAGTCACTACAAGTCAAGTCACCACAAGTCAAGTCACCACAAGTCAAGTCACCACAAGTCAAGTAAAGTCACCACAAGTCACCACAAGTCCAGTCAAGTCAAGTCAAGTCAAGTCAAGTCAAGTCAAGTCAAGTCAAGTCTCATGACAAGTCAAGTCAAGTCAAGTCAAGTCAAGTCAAGTCAAGTCAAGTCTCATGACAAGTCGCCACGAGTCTCATGACAAGTCGCCACGAGTCTCATGACAAGTCGCCACGAGTCTCATGACAAGTCGCCACGAGTCTCATGACAAGTCGCCACGAGTCTCATGACAAGTCGCCACGAGTCTCATGACAAGTCGCCACGAGTCTCATGACAAGTCGCCACGAGTCTCATGACAAGTCGCCACGAGTCTCATGACAAGTCGCCACGAGTCTCATGACAAGTCGCCACGAGTCTCATGACAAGTCGCCACGAGTCTCATGACAAGTCGCCACGAGTCTCATGACAAGTCGCCACGAGTCTCATGACAAGTCGCCACGAGTCTCATGACAAGTCGCCACAAGTCATGACAAGACAAGTCAAGTCAAGTCAAGTCACTACAAGTCAAGTCACCACAAGTCAAGTCACCACAAGTCAAGTCACCACAAGTCAAGTAAAGTCACCACAAGTCACCACAAGTCCGGTCAAGTCAAGTCAAGTCAAGTCAAGTCAAGTCAAGTCAAGTCAAGTCAAGTCAAGTCAAGTCAAGTCAAGTCTCATGACAAGTCAAGTCAAGTCAAGTCAAGTCAAGTCAAGTCAAGTCAAGTCTCATGACAAGTCGCCACGAGTCTCATGATAAGTCGCCAAGAGTCTCATGACAAGTCGCCACGAGTCTCATGACAAGTCGCCACGAGTCTCATGACAAGTCGCCACGAGTCTCATGACAAGTCGCCACGAGTCTCATGACAAGTCGCCACGAGTCTCATGACAAGTCGCCACGAGTCTCATGACAAGTCGCCACGAGTCTCATGACAAGTCGCCACGAGTCTCATGACAAGTCGCCACGAGTCTCATGACAAGTCGCCACGAGTCTCATGACAAGTCGCCACGAGTCTCATGACAAGTCGCCACGAGTCCCATGACAAGTCGCCAAGAGTCTCATGAAAAGTCGCCACGAGTCTCATGACAAGTCGCCACGAGTCTCATGACAAGTCGCCACGAGTCTCATGACAAGTCGCCACGAGTCCCATGACAAGTCGCCACGAGTCTCATGACAAGTCGCCACGAGTCTCATGACAAGTCGCCACGAGTCTCATGACAAGTCGCCACGAGTCTCATGACAAGTCGCCAAGAGTCTCATGACAAGTCGCCACGAGTCTCATGACAAGTCGCCACGAGTCTCATGACAAGTCGCCACGAGTCTCATGACAAGTCGCCACGAGTCCCATGACAAGTCGCCACGAGTCTCATGACAAGTCGCCAAGAGTCTCATGACAAGTCGCCACGAGTCTCATGACAAGTCGCCACGAGTCTCATGACAAGTCGCCACGAGTCTCATGACAAGTCGCCACGAGTCTCATGACAAGTCGCCACGAGTCTCATGACAAGTCGCCACGAGTCTCATGACAAGTCGCCACGAGTCTCATGACAAGTCGCCACGAGTCTCATGACAAGTCGCCACGAGTCTCATGACAAGTCGCCACGAGTCTCATGACAAGTCGCCACGAGTCTCATGACAAGTCGCCACGAGTCTCATGACAAGTCGCCACGAGTCTCATGACAAGTCGCCACGTGTCTCATGACAAGTCGCCACGAGTCTCATGACAAGTCGCCACGAGTCTCATGACAAGTCGCCACGAGTCTCATGACAAGTCGCCACGAGTCTCAGGACAAGTCGCCACGAGTCTCATGACAAGTCGCCACGAGTCTCATGACAAGTCGCCACGTGTCTCATGACAAGTCGCCACGAGTCTCATGACAAGTCGCCACGAGTCTCATGACAAGTCGCCACGAGTCTCATGACAAGTCGCCACGAGTCTAATGACAAGTCGCCACGAGTCTCATGACAAGTCGTCACAAGTCATGACAAGACAAGTCAAGTCAAGTCACTACAAGTCAAGTCACCACAAGTCAAGTCACCACAAGTCAAGTCACCACAAGTCAAGTAAAGTCACCACAAGTCACCACAAGTCCAGTCAAGTCAAGTCAAGTCAAGTCAAGTCAAGTCAAGTCAAGTCAAGTCAAGTCTCATGACAAGTCAAGTCAAGTCAAGTCTAGTCAAGTCAAGTCAAGTCAAGTCAAGTCTCATGACAAGTCGCCACGAGTCTCATGACAAGTCGCCACGAGTCTCATGACAAGTCGCCACGAGTCTCATGACAAGTCGCCACGAGTCTCATGACAAGTCGCCACGAGTCTCATGACAAGTCGCCACGAGTCTCATGACAAGTCGCCACGAGTCTCATGACAAGTCGCCACGAGTCTCATGACAAGTCGCCACGAGTCTCATGACAAGTCGCCACGAGTCTCATGACAAGTCGCCACGAGTCTCATGACAAGTCGCCACGAGTCTCATGACAAGTCGCCACGAGTCTCATGACAAGTCGCCACGAGTCTCATGACAAGTCGCCACGAGTCTCATGACAAGTCGCCACGAGTCTCATGACAAGTCGCCACGAGTCTCATGACAAGTCGCCACGAGTCTCATGACAAGTCGCCACGAGTCTCATGACAAGTCGCCACGAGTCTCATGACAAGTCGCCACGAGTCTCAGGACAAGTCGCCACGAGTCTCATGACAAGTCGCCACGAGTCTCATGACAAGTCGCCACGTGTCTCATGACAAGTCGCCACGAGTCTCATGACAAGTCGCCACGAGTCTCATGACAAGTCGCCACGAGTCTCATGACAAGTCGCCACGAGTCTAATGACAAGTCGCCACGAGTCTCATGACAAGTCGTCACAAGTCATGACAAGACAAGTCAAGTCAAGTCACTACAAGTCAAGTCACCACAAGTCAAGTCACCACAAGTCAAGTCACCACAAGTCAAGTAAAGTCACCACAAGTCACCACAAGTCCAGTCAAGTCAAGTCAAGTCAAGTCAAGTCAAGTCAAGTCAAGTCTCATGACAAGTCAAGTCAAGTCAAGTCAAGTCAAGTCAAGTCAAGTCAAGTCAAGTCAAGTCAAGTCTCATGACAAGTCGCCACGAGTCTCATGACAAGTCGCCACGAGTCTCATGACAAGTCGCCACGAGTCTCATGACAAGTCGCCACGAGTCTCATGACAAGTCGCCACGAGTCTCATGACAAGTCGCCACGAGTCTCATGACAAGTCGCCACGAGTCTCATGACAAGTCGCCACGAGTCTCATGACAAGTCGCCACGAGTCTCATGACAAGTCGCCACGAGTCTCATGACAAGTCGCCACGAGTCTCATGACAAGTCGCCACGAGTCTCATGACAAGTCGCCACGAGTCTCATGACAAGTCGCCACGAGTCTCATGACAAGTCGCCACGAGTCTCATGACAAGTCGCCACGAGTCTCATGACAAGTCGCCACGAGTCTCATGACAAGTCGCCACGAGTCTCATGACAAGTCGCCACGAGTCTCATGACAAGTCGCCACGAGTCTCATGACAAGTCGCCACGAGTCTCATGACAAGTCGCCACGAGTCTCATGACAAGTCGCCACGAGTCTCATGACAAGTCGCCACGAGTCTAATGACAAGTCGCCACGAGTCTCATGACAAGTCGCCACGTGTCTCATGACAAGTCGCCACGTGTCTCATGACAAGTCGCCACGAGTCTCATGACAAGTCGCCACGAGTCTCATGACAAGTCGACACGAGTCTCATGACAAGTCGCCACGAGTCTCATGACAAGTCGCCACGAGTCTCATGACAAGTCGCCACGAGTCTCATGACAAGTCGCCACGAGTCTCATGACAAGTCGCCACGAGTCTCATGACAAGTCGCCACGAGTCTCATGACAAGTCGCCACGAGTCTCATGACAAGTCGCCACGTGTCTCATGACAAGTCGCCACGAGTCTCATGACAAGTCGCCACGAGTCTCATGACAAGTCGCCACGAGTCTCATGACAAGTCGCCACGAGTCTCAGGACAAGTCGCCACGAGTCTCATGACAAGTCGCCACGAGTCTCATGACAAGTCGCCACGTGTCTCATGACAAGTCGCCACGAGTCTCATGACAAGTCGCCACGAGTCTCATGACAAGTCGCCACGAGTCTCATGACAAGTCGCCACGAGTCCAATGACAAGTCGCCACGAGTCTCATGACAAGTCGTCACAAGTCATGACAAGACAAGTCAAGTCAAGTCACTACAAGTCAAGTCACCACAAGTCAAGTCACCACAAGTCAAGTCACCACAAGTCAAGTAAAGTCACCACAAGTCACCACAAGTCCAGTCAAGTCAAGTCAAGTCAAGTCAAGTCAAGTCAAGTCAAGTCAAGTCAAGTCAAGTCTCATGACAAGTCAAGTCAAGTCAAGTCAAGTCAAGTCAAGTCAAGTCAAGTCAAGTCTCATGACAAGTCGCCACGAGTCTCATGACAAGTCGCCACGAGTCTCATGACAAGTCGCCACGAGTCTCATGACAAGTCGCCACGAGTCTCATGACAAGTCGCCACGAGTCTCATGACAAGTCGCCACGAGTCTCATGACAAGTCGCCACGAGTCTCATGACAAGTCGCCACGAGTCTCATGACAAGTCGCCACGAGTCTCATGACAAGTCGCCACGAGTCTCATGACAAGTCGCCACGAGTCTCATGACAAGTCGCCACGAGTCTCATGACAAGTCGCCACGAGTCTCATGACAAGTCGCCACGAGTCTCATGACAAGTCGCCACGAGTCTCATGACAAGTCGCCACGAGTCTCATGACAAGTCGCCACGAGTCTCATGACAAGTCGCCACGAGTCTCATGACAAGTCGCCACGAGTCTCATGACAAGTCGCCACGAGTCTCATGACAAGTCGCCCCGAGTCTCATGACAAGTCGCCACGAGTCTCATGACAAGTCGCCACGAGTCTCATGACAAGTCGCCACGAGTCTCATGACAAGTCGCCACGGGTCTCATGACAAGTCGCCACGAGTCTCATGACAAGTCGCCACGAGTCTCATGACAAGTCGCCACGTGTCTCATGACAAGTCGCCACGTGTCTCATGACAAGTCGCCACGAGTCTCATGACAAGTCGCCACGAGTCTCATGACAAGTCGACACGAGTCTCATGACAAGTCGCCACGAGTCTCATGACAAGTCGCCACGAGTCTCATGACAAGTCGCCACGAGTCTCATGACAAGTCGCCACGAGTCTCATGACAAGTCGCCACGAGTCTCATGACAAGTCGCCACGAGTCTCATGACAAGTCGCCAAGAGTCTCATGACAAGTCGCCACGTGTCTCATGACAAGTCGCCACGTGTCTCATGACAAGTCGCCACGAGTCTCATGACAAGTCGCCACGAGTCTCATGACAAGTCGCCACGAGTCTCATGACAAGTCGCCACGAGTCTCAGGACAAGTCGCCACGAGTCTCATGACAAGTCGCCACGAGTCTCATGACAAGTCGCCACGTGTCTCATGACAAGTCGCCACGAGTCTCATGACAAGTCGCCACGAGTCTCATGACAAGTCGCCACGAGTCTCATGACAAGTCGCCACGAGTCTAATGACAAGTCGCCACGAGTCTCATGACAAGTCGTCACAAGTCATGACAAGACAAGTCAAGTCAAGTCACTACAAGTCAAGTCACCACAAGTCAAGTCACCACAAGTCAAGTCACCACAAGTCAAGTAAAGTCACCACAAGTCACCACAAGTCCAGTCAAGTCAAGTCAAGTCAAGTCAAGTCAAGTCAAGTCAAGTCAAGTCTCATGACAAGTCAAGTCAAGTCAAGTCAAGTCAAGTCAAGTCAAGTCAAGTCTCATGACAAGTCGCCACGAGTCTCATGACAAGTCGCCACGAGTCTCATGACAAGTCGCCACGAGTCTCATGACAAGTCGCCACGAGTCTCATGACAAGTCGCCACGAGTCTCATGACAAGTCGCCACGAGTCTCATGACAAGTCGCCACGAGTCTCATGACAAGTCGCCACGAGTCTCATGACAAGTCGCCACGAGTCTCATGACAAGTCGCCACGAGTCTCATGACAAGTCGCCACGAGTCTCATGACAAGTCGCCACGAGTCTCATGACAAGTCGCCACGAGTCTCATGACAAGTCGCCACGAGTCTCATGACAAGTCGCCACGAGTCTCATGACAAGTCGCCACGAGTCTCATGACAAGTCGCCACGAGTCTCATGACAAGTCGCCACGAGTCTCATGACAAGTCGCCACGAGTCTCATGACAAGTCGCCACGAGTCTCATGACAAGTCGCCACGAGTCTCATGACAAGTCGCCACGAGTCTCATGACAAGTCGCCACGAGTCTCATGACAAGTCGCCACGGGTCTCATGACAAGTCGCCACGAGTCTCATGACAAGTCGACACGAGTCTCATGACAAGTCGCCAAGAGTCTCATGACAAGTCGCCACGAGTCTCATGACAAGTCGCCACGAGTCCCATGACAAGTCGCCACGAGTCTCATGACAAGTCGCCACGAGTCTCATGACAAGTCGCCACGAGTCTCATGACAAGTCGCCACGAGTCTCATGACAAGTCGCCAAGAGTCTCATGACAAGTCGCCACGAGTCTCATGACAAGTCGCCACGAGTCTCATGACAAGTCGCCACGAGTCTCATGACAAGTCGCCACGAGTCCCATGACAAGTCGCCACGAGTCTCATGACAAGTCGCCAAGAGTCTCATGACAAGTCGCCACGAGTCTCATGACAAGTCGCCACGAGTCTCATGACAAGTCGCCACGAGTCTCATGACAAGTCGCCACGAGTCTCATGACAAGTCGCCACGAGTCTCATGACAAGTCGCCACGAGTCTCATGACAAGTCGCCACGAGTCTCATGACAAGTCGCCACGAGTCTCATGACAAGTCGCCACGAGTCTCATGACAAGTCGCCACGAGTCTCATGACAAGTCGCCACGAGTCTCATGACAAGTCGCCACGAGTCTCATGACAAGTCGCCACGAGTCTCATGACAAGTCGCCACGTGTCTCATGACAAGTCGCCACGAGTCTCATGACAAGTCGCCACGAGTCTCATGACAAGTCGCCACGAGTCTCATGACAAGTCGCCACGAGTCTCAGGACAAGTCGCCACGAGTCTCATGACAAGTCGCCACGAGTCTCATGACAAGTCGCCACGTGTCTCATGACAAGTCGCCACGAGTCTCATGACAAGTCGCCACGAGTCTCATGACAAGTCGCCACGAGTCTCATGACAAGTCGCCACGAGTCTAATGACAAGTCGCCACGAGTCTCATGACAAGTCGTCACAAGTCATGACAAGACAAGTCAAGTCAAGTCACTACAAGTCAAGTCACCACAAGTCAAGTCACCACAAGTCAAGTCACCACAAGTCAAGTAAAGTCACCACAAGTCACCACAAGTCCAGTCAAGTCAAGTCAAGTCAAGTCAAGTCAAGTCAAGTCAAGTCAAGTCTCATGACAAGTCAAGTCAAGTCAAGTCTAGTCAAGTCAAGTCAAGTCAAGTCAAGTCTCATGACAAGTCGCCACGAGTCTCATGACAAGTCGCCACGAGTCTCATGACAAGTCGCCACGAGTCTCATGACAAGTCGCCACGAGTCTCATGACAAGTCGCCACGAGTCTCATGACAAGTCGCCACGAGTCTCATGACAAGTCGCCACGAGTCTCATGACAAGTCGCCACGAGTCTCATGACAAGTCGCCACGAGTCTCATGACAAGTCGCCACGAGTCTCATGACAAGTCGCCACGAGTCTCATGACAAGTCGCCACGAGTCTCATGACAAGTCGCCACGAGTCTCATGACAAGTCGCCACGAGTCTCATGACAAGTCGCCACGAGTCTCATGACAAGTCGCCACGAGTCTCATGACAAGTCGCCACGAGTCTCATGACAAGTCGCCACGAGTCTCATGACAAGTCGCCACGAGTCTCATGACAAGTCGCCACGAGTCTCATGACAGATCGCCACGAGTCTCATGACAAGTCGCCACGAGTCTCATGACAAGTCGCCACGAGTCTCATGACAAGTCGCCACGAGTCTCATGACAAGTCGCCACGAGTCTCAGGACAAGTCGCCACGAGTCTCATGACAAGTCGCCACGAGTCTCATGACAAGTCGCCACGTGTCTCATGACAAGTCGCCACGAGTCTCATGACAAGTCGCCACGAGTCTCATGACAAGTCGCCACGAGTCTCATGACAAGTCGCCACGAGTCTGATGACAAGTCGCCACGAGTCTCATGACAAGTCGTCACAAGTCATGACAAGACAAGTCAAGTCAAGTCACTACAAGTCAAGTCACCACAAGTCAAGTCACCACAAGTCAAGTCACCACAAGTCAAGTAAAGTCACCACAAGTCACCACAAGTCCAGTCAAGTCAAGTCAAGTCAAGTCAAGTCAAGTCAAGTCAAGTCAAGTCTCATGACAAGTCAAGTCAAGTCAAGTCAAGTCAAGTCAAGTCAAGTCAAGTCAAGTCAAGTCAAGTCAAGTCAAGTCTCATGACAAGTCGCCACGAGTCTCATGACAAGTCGCCACGAGTCTCATGACAAGTCGCCACGAGTCTCATGACAAGTCGCCACGAGTCTCATGACAAGTCGCCACGAGTCTCATGACAAGTCGCCACGAGTCTCATGACAAGTCGCCACGAGTCTCATGACAAGTCGCCACGAGTCTCATGACAAGTCGCCACGAGTCTCATGACAAGTCGCCACGAGTCTCATGACAAGTCGCCACGAGTCTCATGACAAGTCGCCACGAGTCTCATGACAAGTCGCCACGAGTCTCATGACAAGTCGCCACGAGTCTCATGACAAGTCGCCACGAGTCTCATGACAAGTCGCCACGAGTCTCATGACAAGTCGCCACGAGTCTCATGACAAGTCGCCACGAGTCTCATGACAAGTCGCCACGAGTCTCATGACAAGTCGCCACGAGTCTCATGACAAGTCGCCACGAGTCTCATGACAAGTCGCCACGAGTCTCATGACAAGTCGCCACGAGTCTCATGACAAGTCGCCACGAGTCTCATGACAAGTCGCCACGAGTCTCATGACAAGTCGCCACGAGTCTCATGACAAGTCGCCACGAGTCTCATGACAAGTCGCCACGGGTCTCATGACAAGTCGCCACGAGTCTCATGACAAGTCGCCACGAGTCTCATGACAAGTCGCCACGTGTCTCATGACAAGTCGCCACGTGTCTCATGACAAGTCGCCACGAGTCTCATGACAAGTCGCCACGAGTCTCATGACAAGTCGACACGAGTCTCATGACAAGTCGCCACGAGTCTCATGACAAGTCGCCACGAGTCTCATGACAAGTCGCCACGAGTCTCATGACAAGTCGCCACGAGTCTCATGACAAGTCGCCACGAGTCTCATGACAAGTCGCCACGAGTCTCATGACAAGTCGCCACGAGTCTCATGACAAGTCGCCACGTGTCTCATGACAAGTCGCCACGAGTCTCATGACAAGTCGCCACGAGTCTCATGACAAGTCGCCACGAGTCTCATGACAAGTCGCCACGAGTCTCAGGACAAGTCGCCACGAGTCTCATGACAAGTCGCCACGAGTCTCATGACAAGTCGCCACGTGTCTCATGACAAGTCGCCACGAGTCTCATGACAAGTCGCCACGAGTCTCATGACAAGTCGCCACGAGTCTCATGACAAGTCGCCACGAGTCCAATGACAAGTCGCCACGAGTCTCATGACAAGTCGTCACAAGTCATGACAAGACAAGTCAAGTCAAGTCACTACAAGTCAAGTCACCACAAGTCAAGTCACCACAAGTCAAGTCACCACAAGTCAAGTAAAGTCACCACAAGTCACCACAAGTCCAGTCAAGTCAAGTCAAGTCAAGTCAAGTCAAGTCAAGTCTCATGACAAGTCAAGTCAAGTCAAGTCAAGTCAAGTCAAGTCAAGTCAAGTCAAGTCTCATGACAAGTCGCCACGAGTCTCATGACAAGTCGCCACGAGTCTCATGACAAGTCGCCACGAGTCTCATGACAAGTCGCCACGAGTCTCATGACAAGTCGCCACGAGTCTCATGACAAGTCGCCACGAGTCTCATGACAAGTCGCCACGAGTCTCATGACAAGTCGCCACGAGTCTCATGACAAGTCGCCACGAGTCTCATGACAAGTCGCCACGAGTCTCATGACAAGTCGCCACGAGTCTCATGACAAGTCGCCACGAGTCTCATGACAAGTCGCCACGAGTCTCATGACAAGTCGCCACGAGTCTCATGACAAGTCGCCACGAGTCTCATGACAAGTCGCCACGAGTCTCATGACAAGTCGCCACGAGTCTCATGACAAGTCGCCACGAGTCTCATGACAAGTCGCCACGAGTCTCATGACAAGTCGCCACGAGTCTCATGACAAGTCGCCACGAGTCTCATGACAAGTCGCCACGAGTCTCATGACAAGTCGCCACGGGTCTCATGACAAGTCGCCACGAGTCTCATGACAAGTCGCCACGTGTCTCATGACAAGTCGCCACGTGTCTCATGACAAGTCGCCACGAGTCTCATGACAAGTCGCCACGAGTCTCATGACAAGTCGACACGAGTCTCATGACAAGTCGCCACGAGTCTCATGACAAGTCGCCACGAGTCTCATGACAAGTCGCCACGAGTCTCATGACAAGTCGCCACGAGTCTCATGACAAGTCGCCACGAGTCTCATGACAAGTCGCCACGAGTCTCATGACAAGTCGCCAAGAGTCTCATGACAAGTCGCCACGTGTCTCATGACAAGTCGCCACGTGTCTCATGACAAGTCGCCACGAGTCTCATGACAAGTCGCCACGAGTCTCATGACAAGTCGCCACGAGTCTCATGACAAGTCGCCACGAGTCTCAGGACAAGTCGCCACGAGTCTCATGACAAGTCGCCACGAGTCTCATGACAAGTCGCCACGTGTCTCATGACAAGTCGCCACGAGTCTCATGACAAGTCGCCACGAGTCTCATGACAAGTCGCCACGAGTCTCATGACAAGTCGCCACGAGTCTAATGACAAGTCGCCACGAGTCTCATGACAAGTCGTCACAAGTCATGACAAGACAAGTCAAGTCAAGTCACTACAAGTCAAGTCACCACAAGTCAAGTCACCACAAGTCAAGTCACCACAAGTCAAGTAAAGTCACCACAAGTCACCACAAGTCCAGTCAAGTCAAGTCAAGTCAAGTCAAGTCAAGTCAAGTCAAGTCAAGTCTCATGACAAGTCAAGTCAAGTCAAGTCAAGTCAAGTCAAGTCAAGTCAAGTCTCATGACAAGTCGCCACGAGTCTCATGACAAGTCGCCACGAGTCTCATGACAAGTCGCCACGAGTCTCATGACAAGTCGCCACGAGTCTCATGACAAGTCGCCACGAGTCTCATGACAAGTCGCCACGAGTCTCATGACAAGTCGCCACGAGTCTCATGACAAGTCGCCACGAGTCTCATGACAAGTCGCCACGAGTCTCATGACAAGTCGCCACGAGTCTCATGACAAGTCGCCACGAGTCTCATGACAAGTCGCCACGAGTCTCATGACAAGTCGCCACGAGTCTCATGACAAGTCGCCACGAGTCTCATGACAAGTCGCCACGAGTCTCATGACAAGTCGCCACGAGTCTCATGACAAGTCGCCACGAGTCTCATGACAAGTCGCCACGAGTCTCATGACAAGTCGCCACGAGTCTCATGACAAGTCGCCACGAGTCTCATGACAAGTCGCCACGAGTCTCATGACAAGTCGCCACGAGTCTCATGACAAGTCGCCACGAGTCTCATGACAAGTCGCCACGAGTCTCATGACAAGTCGCCACGAGTCTCATGACAAGTCGCCACGAGTCTCATGACAAGTCGCCACGAGTCTCATGACAAGTCGCCACGAGTCTCATGACAAGTCGCCACGGGTCTCATGACAAGTCGCCACGAGTCTCGTGACAAGTCGCCACGAGTCTCATGACAAGTCGCCACGTGTCTCATGACAAGTCGCCACGAGTCTCATGACAAGTCGCCACGAGTCTAATGACAAGTCGCCACGAGTCTCATGACAAGTCGCCACGAGTCTAATGACAAGTCGCCACGAGTCTCATGACAAGTCGCCACGAGTCTCATGACAAGTCGCCACGAGTCTCATGACAAGTCGCCACGAGTCTCATGACAAGTCGCCACGAGTCTCATGACAAGTCGCCACGAGTCTCATGACAAGTCGCCACGTGTCTCATGACAAGTCGCCACGTGTCTCATGACAAGTCGCCACGTGTCTCATGACAAGTCGCCACGAGTCTCATGACAAGTCGCCACGAGTCTCATGACAAGTCGACACGAGTCTCATGACAAGTCGCCACGAGTCTCATGACAAGTCGCCACGAGTCTCATGACAAGTCGCCACGAGTCTCATGACAAGTCGCCACGAGTCTCATGACAAGTCGCCACGAGTCTCATGACAAGTCGCCACGAGTCTCATGACAAGTCGCCACGAGTCTCATGACAAGTCGCCACGAGTCTCATGACAAGTCGCCACGAGTCTCATGACAAGTCGCCACGAGTCTCTTGACAAGTCGCCACGTGTCTCATGACAAGTCGCCACGAGTCTCATGACAAGTCGCCACGAGTCTCATGACAAGTCGCCACGAGTCTCATGACAAGTCGCCACGAGTCTCATGACAAGTCGCCACGAGTCTCATGACAAGTCGCCACGAGTCTCATGACAAGTCGCCACGAGTCTCATGACAAGTCGCCACGAGTCTCATGACAAGTCGCCACGAGTCTCATGACAAGTCGCCACGAGTCTCATGACGAGTCGCCACGAGTCTCATGACAAGTCGCCACGAGTCTCATGACGAGTCGCCACGAGTCTCATGACAAGTCGCCACGAGTCTCATGACAAGTCGCCACGAGTCTCATGACAAGTCGCCACGAGTCTCATGACAAGTCGCCACGAGTCTCATGACAAGTCGCCACGAGTCTCATGACAAGTCGCCACGAGTCTCATGACAAGTCGCCACGAGTCTCATGACAAGTCGCCACGGGTCTCATGACAAGTCGCCACGAGTCTCATGACAAGTCGCCACGAGTCTCATGACAAGTCGCCACGAGTCTCATGACAAGTCGCCACGAGTCTCATGACAAGTCGCCACGAGTCTCATGACAAGTCGCCACGAGTCTCATGACAAGTCGCCACGAGTCTCATGACAAGTCGCCACGAGTCTCATGACAAGTCGCCACGAGTCTCATGACAAGTCGCCACGAGTCTCATGACAAGTCGCCACGAGTCTCATGACAAGTCGCCACGAGTCTCATGACAAGTCGCCACGAGTCTCATGACAAGTCGCCACGAGTCTCATGACAAGTCGCCACGGGTCTCATGACAAGTCGCCACGAGTCTCATGACAAGTCGCCACGAGTCTCATGACAAGTCGCCACGAGTCTCATGACAAGTCGCCACGAGTCTCATGACAAGTCGCCACGGGTCTCATGACAAGTCGCCACGAGTCTCATGACAAGTCGCCACGAGTCTCATGACAAGTCGCCACGTGTCTCATGACAAGTCGCCACGTGTCTCATGACAAGTCGCCACGAGTCTCATGACAAGTCGCCACGAGTCTCATGACAAGTCGCCACGAGTCTCATGACAAGTCGCCACGAGTCTCATGACAAGTCGCCACGAGTCTCATGACAAGTCGCCACGAGTCTCATGACAAGTCGCCACGAGTCTCATGACAAGTCGCCACGTGTCTCATGACAAGTCGCCACGAGTCTCATGACAAGTCGCCACGAGTCTCATGACAAGTCGCCACGAGTCTCATGACAAGTCGCCACGAGTCTCATGACAAGTCGCCACGAGTCTCATGACAAGTCGCCACGAGTCTCATGACAAGTCGCCACGAGTCTCATGACAAGTCGCCACGTGTCTCATGACAAGTCGCCACGAGTCTCATGACAAGTCGCCACGAGTCTCATGACAAGTCGCCACGAGTCTCATGACAAGTCGCCACGAGTCTAATGACAAGTCGCCACGAGTCTCATGACAAGTCGTCACAAGTCATGACAAGACAAGTCAAGTCAAGTCACTACAAGTCAAGTCACCACAAGTCAAGTCACCACAAGTCAAGTCACCACAAGTCAAGTAAAGTCACCACAAGTCACCACAAGTCCAGTCAAGTCAAGTCAAGTCAAGTCAAGTCAAGTCAAGTCAAGTCAAGTCAAGTCTCATGACAAGTCAAGTCAAGTCAAGTCAAGTCAAGTCAAGTCAAGTCAAGTCTCATGACAAGTCGCCACGAGTCTCATGACAAGTCGCCACGAGTCTCATGACAAGTCGCCACGAGTCTCATGACAAGTCGCCACGAGTCTCATGACAAGTCGCCACGAGTCTCATGACAAGTCGCCACGAGTCTCATGACAAGTCGCCACGAGTCTCATGACAAGTCGCCACGAGTCTCATGACAAGTCGCCACGAGTCTCATGACAAGTCGCCACGAGTCTCATGACAAGTCGCCACGAGTCTCATGACAAGTCGCCACGAGTCTCATGACAAGTCGCCACGAGTCTCATGACAAGTCGCCACGAGTCTCATGACAAGTCGCCACGAGTCTCATGACAAGTCGCCACGAGTCTCATGACAAGTCGCCACGAGTCTCATGACAAGTCGCCACGAGTCTCATGACAAGTCGCCACGAGTCTCATGACAAGTCGCCACGAGTCTCATGACAAGTCGCCACGAGTCTCATGACAAGTCGCCACGAGTCTCATGACAAGTCGCCACGAGTCTCATGACAAGTCGCCACGAGTCTCATGACAAGTCGCCACGAGTCTCATGACAAGTCGCCACGAGTCTCATGACAAGTCGCCACGGGTCTCATGACAAGTCGCCACGAGTCTCGTGACAAGTCGCCACGAGTCTCATGACAAGTCGCCACGTGTCTCATGACAAGTCGCCACGAGTCTCATGACAAGTCGCCACGAGTCTAATGACAAGTCGCCACGAGTCTCATGACAAGTCGCCACGAGTCTAATGACAAGTCGCCACGAGTCTCATGACAAGTCGCCACGAGTCTCATGACAAGTCGCCACGAGTCTCATGACAAGTCGCCACGAGTCCCATGACAAGTCGCCACGAGTCTCATGACAAGTCGCCACGAGTCTCATGACAAGTCGCCACGAGTCTCATGACAAGTCGCCACGAGTCTCATGACAAGTCGCCACGAGTCCCATGACAAGTCGCCACGAGTCTCATGACAAGTCGCCACGAGTCTCATGACAAGTCGCCACGAGTCTCATGACAAGTCGCCACGAGTCTCATGACAAGTCGCCACGAGTCTCATGACAAGTCGCCACGAGTCTCATGACAAGTCGCCACGAGTCTCATGACAAGTCGCCACGAGTCTCATGACAAGTCGCCACGAGTCTCATGACAAGTCGCCACGAGTCTCATGACAAGTCGCCACGAGTCTCATGACAAGTCGCCACGAGTCTCATGACAAGTCGCCACGAGTCTCATGACAAGTCGCCACGAGTCTCATGACAAGTCGCCACGAGTCTCATGACAAGTCGCCACGAGTCTCATGACAAGTCGCCACGAGTCTCATGACAAGTCGCCACGAGTCTCATGACAAGTCGCCACGAGTCTCATGACAAGTCGCCACGAGTCTCATGACAAGTCGCCACGAGTCTCATGACAAGTCGCCACGAGTCTCATGACAAGTCGCCACGAGTCTCATTACAAGTCGCCACGAGTCTCATGACAAGTCGCCACGAGTCTCATGACAAGTCGCCACGAGTCTCATGACAAGTCGCCACGGGTCTCATGACAAGTCGCCACGAGTCTCGTGACAAGTCGCCACGAGTCTCGTGACAAGTCGCCACGTGTCTCATGACAAGTTGCCACGAGTCTCATGACAAGTCGCCACGAGTCTAATGACAAGTCGCCACGAGTCTCATGACAAGTCGACACGAGTCTCATGACAAGTCGCCACGAGTCTCATGACAAGTCGCCACGAGTCTCATGACAAGTCGCCACGAGTCTCATGACAAGTCGCCACGAGTCTCATGACAAGTCGCCACGAGTCTCAGGACAAGTCGCCACGAGTCTCATGACAAGTCGCCACGAGTCTCTTGACAAGTCGCCACGTGTCTCATGACAAGTCGCCACGAGTCTCATGACAAGTCGCCACGAGTCTCATGACAAGTCGCCACGAGTCTCATGACAAGTCGCCACGAGTCTCATGACAAGTCGCCACGAGTCTCATGACAAGTCGCCACGAGTCTCATGACAAGTCGCCACGAGTCTCATGACAAGTCGCCACGAGTCTCATGACAAGTCGCCACGAGTCTCATGACAAGTCGCCACGAGTCTCATGACAAGTCGCCACGAGTCTCATGACAAGTCGCCACGAGTCTCATGACAAGTCGCCACGAGTCTCATGACGAGTCGCCACGAGTCTCATGACAAGTCGCCACGAGTCTCATGACAAGTCGCCACGAGTCTCATGACAAGTCGCCACGAGTCTCATGACAAGTCGCCACGAGTCTCATGACAAGTCGCCACGAGTCTCATGACAAGTCGCCACGAGTCTCATGACAAGTCGCCACGAGTCTCATGACAAGTCGCCACGAGTCTCATGACAAGTCGCCACGGGTCTCATGACAAGTCGCCACGAGTCTCATGACAAGTCGCCACGAGTCTCATGACAAGTCGCCACGTGTCTCATGACAAGTCGCCACGTGTCTCATGACAAGTCGCCACGTGTCTCATGACAAGTCGCCACGAGTCTCATGACTAGTCGACACGAGTCTCATGACAAGTCGACACGAGTCTCATGACAAGTCGCCACGAGTCTCATGACAAGTCGCCACGAGTCTCATGACAAGTCGCCACGAGTCTCATGACAAGTCGCCACCAGTCTCATGACAAGTCGCCACGAGTCTCAGGACAAGTCGCCACGAGTCTCATGACAAGTCGCCACGAGTCTCATGACAAGTCGCCACGTGTCTCATGACAAGTCGCCACGAGTCTCATGACAAGTCGCCACGAGTCTCATGACAAGTCGCCACGAGTCTCATGACAAGTCGCCACGAGTCTAATGACAAGTCGCCACGAGTCTCGTGACAAGTCGTCACAAGTCATGACAAGACAAGTCAAGTCAAGTCAAGTCACTACAAGTCAAGTCACCACAAGTCAAGTCACCACAAGTCAAGTCACCACAAGTCAAGTAAAGTCACCACAAGTCACCACAAGTCCAGTCAAGTCAAGTCAAGTCAAGTCAAGTCAAGTCAAGTCAAGTCAAGTCTCATGACAAGTCAAGTCAAGTCAAGTCAAGTCAAGTCAAGTCAAGTCAAGTCTCATGACAAGTCGCCACGAGTCTCATGACAAGTCGCCACGAGTCTCATGACAAGTCGCCACGAGTCTCATGACAAGTCGCCACGAGTCTCATGACAAGTCGCCACGAGTCTCATGACAAGTCGCCACGAGTCTCATGACAAGTCGCCACGAGTCTCATGACAAGTCGCCACGAGTCTCATGACAAGTCGCCACGAGTCTCATGACATGTCGCCACGAGTCTCATGACAAGTCGCCACGAGTCTCATGACAAGTCGCCACGAGTCTCATGACAAGTCGCCACGAGTCTCATGACAAGTCGCCACGAGTCTCATGACAAGTCGCCACGAGTCTCATGACAAGTCGCCACGAGTCTCATGACAAGTCGCCACGAGTCTCATGACAAGTCGCCACAAGTCATGACAAGACAAGTCAAGTCAAGTCAAGTCACTACAAGTCAAGTCACCACAAGTCAAGTCACCACAAGTCAAGTCACCACAAGTCAAGTAAAGTCACCACAAGTCACCACAAGTCCAGTCAAGTCAAGTCAAGTCAAGTCAAGTCAAGTCAAGTCAAGTCAAGTCTCATGACAAGTCAAGTCAAGTCAAGTCAAGTCAAGTCAAGTCAAGTCAAGTCTCATGACAAGTCGCCACGAGTCTCATGATAAGTCGCCACGAGTCTCATGACAAGTCGCCACGAGTCTCATGACAAGTCGCCACGAGTCTCATGACAAGTCGCCACGAGTCTCATGACAAGTCGCCACGGGTCTCATGACAAGTCGCCACGAGTCTCATGACAAGTCGCCACGAGTCTCATGACAAGTCGCCACGTGTCTCATGACAAGTCGCCACGTGTCTCATGACAAGTCGCCACGTGTCTCATGACAAGTCGCCACGAGTCTCATGACTAGTCGACACGAGTCTCATGACAAGTCGACACGAGTCTCATGACAAGTCGCCACGAGTCTCATGACAAGTCGCCACGAGTCTCATGACAAGTCGCCACGAGTCTCATGACAAGTCGCCACCAGTCTCATGACAAGTCGCCACGAGTCTCAGGACAAGTCGCCACGAGTCTCATGACAAGTCGCCACGAGTCTCATGACAAGTCGCCACGTGTCTCATGACAAGTCGCCACGAGTCTCATGACAAGTCGCCACGAGTCTCATGACAAGTCGCCACGAGTCTCATGACAAGTCGCCACGAGTCTAATGACAAGTCGCCACGAGTCTCGTGACAAGTCGTCACAAGTCATGACAAGACAAGTCAAGTCAAGTCAAGTCACTACAAGTCAAGTCACCACAAGTCAAGTCACCACAAGTCAAGTCACCACAAGTCAAGTAAAGTCACCACAAGTCACCACAAGTCCAGTCAAGTCAAGTCAAGTCAAGTCAAGTCAAGTCAAGTCAAGTCAAGTCTCATGACAAGTCAAGTCAAGTCAAGTCAAGTCAAGTCAAGTCAAGTCAAGTCTCATGACAAGTCGCCACGAGTCTCATGACAAGTCGCCACGAGTCTCATGACAAGTCGCCACGAGTCTCATGACAAGTCGCCACGAGTCTCATGACAAGTCGCCACGAGTCTCATGACAAGTCGCCACGAGTCTCATGACAAGTCGCCACGAGTCTCATGACAAGTCGCCACGAGTCTCATGACAAGTCGCCACGAGTCTCATGACATGTCGCCACGAGTCTCATGACAAGTCGCCACGAGTCTCATGACAAGTCGCCACGAGTCTCATGACAAGTCGCCACGAGTCTCATGACAAGTCGCCACGAGTCTCATGACAAGTCGCCACGAGTCTCATGACAAGTCGCCACGAGTCTCATGACAAGTCGCCACGAGTCTCATGACAAGTCGCCACAAGTCATGACAAGACAAGTCAAGTCAAGTCAAGTCACTACAAGTCAAGTCACCACAAGTCAAGTCACCACAAGTCAAGTCACCACAAGTCAAGTAAAGTCACCACAAGTCACCACAAGTCCAGTCAAGTCAAGTCAAGTCAAGTCAAGTCAAGTCAAGTCAAGTCAAGTCTCATGACAAGTCAAGTCAAGTCAAGTCAAGTCAAGTCAAGTCAAGTCAAGTCTCATGACAAGTCGCCACGAGTCTCATGATAAGTCGCCAAGAGTCTCATGACAAGTCGCCACGAGTCTCATGACAAGTCGCCACGAGTCTCATGACAAGTCGCCACGAGTCTCATGACACGTCGCCACGAGTCTCATGACAAGTCGCCACGAGTCTCATGACAAGTCGCCACGAGTCTCATGACAAGTCGCCACGAGTCTCATGACAAGTCGCCACGAGTCTCATGACAAGTCGCCACGGGTCTCATGACAAGTCGCCACGAGTCTCATGACAAGTCGCCACGAGTCTCATGACAAGTCGCCACGAGTCTCATGACAAGTCGCCACGAGTCTCATGACAAGTCGCCACGAGTCTCATGACAAGTCGCCACGGGTCTCATGACAAGTCGCCACGAGTCTCATGACAAGTCGCCACGAGTCTCATGACAAGTCGCCACGAGTCTCATGACAAGTCGCCACGAGTCTCATGACAAGTCGCCACGAGTCTCATGACAAGTCGCCACGAGTCTCATGACAAGTCGCCACGATTCTCATGACAAGTCGCCACGAGTCTCATGACAAGTCGCCACGAGTCTCATGACAAGTCGCCACGAGTCTCATGACAAGTCGCCACGAGTCTCATGACAAGTCGCCACGAGTCTCATGACAAGTCGCCACGAGTCTCATGACAAGTCGCCACAAGTCATGACAAGACAAGTCAAGTCAAGTCAAGTCACTACAAGTCAAGTCACCACAAGTCAAGTCACCACAAGTCAAGTCACCACAAGTCAAGTAAAGTCACCACAAGTCACCACAAGTCCAGTCAAGTCAAGTCAAGTCAAGTCAAGTCAAGTCAAGTCAAGTCTCATGACAAGTCAAGTCAAGTCAAGTCAAGTCAAGTCAAGTCTCATGACAAGTCGCCACGAGTCTCATGACAAGTCGCCACGAGTCTCATGACAAGTCGCCACGAGTCTCATGACAAGTCGCCACGAGTCTCATGACAAGTCGCCACGAGTCTCATGACAAGTCGCCACGAGTCTCATGACAAGTCGCCACGAGTCTCATGACAAGTCGCCACGAGTCTCATGACAAGTCGCCACGAGTCTCATGACAAGTCGCCACGAGTCTCATGACAAGTCGCCACGAGTCTCATGACAAGTCGCCACGAGTCTCATGACAAGTCGCCACGAGTCTCATGACAAGTCGCCACGGGTCTCATGACAAGTCGCCACGAGTCTCATGACAAGTCGCCACGAGTCTCATGACAAGTCGCCACGTGTCTCATGACAAGTCGCCACGTGTCTCATGACAAGTCGCCACGTGTCTCATGACAAGTCGCCACGAGTCTCATGACTAGTCGACACGAGTCTCATGACAAGTCGACACGAGTCTCATGACAAGTCGCCACGAGTCTCATGACAAGTCGCCACGAGTCTCATGACAAGTCGCCACGAGTCTCATGACAAGTCGCCACCAGTCTCATGACAAGTCGCCACGAGTCTCAGGACAAGTCGCCACGAGTCTCATGACAAGTCGCCACGAGTCTCATGACAAGTCGCCACGTGTCTCATGACAAGTCGCCACGAGTCTCATGACAAGTCGCCACGAGTCTCATGACAAGTCGCCACGAGTCTCATGACAAGTCGCCACGAGTCTAATGACAAGTCGCCACGAGTCTCGTGACAAGTCGTCACAAGTCATGACAAGACAAGTCAAGTCAAGTCAAGTCACTACAAGTCAAGTCACCACAAGTCAAGTCACCACAAGTCAAGTCACCACAAGTCAAGTAAAGTCACCACAAGTCACCACAAGTCCAGTCAAGTCAAGTCAAGTCAAGTCAAGTCAAGTCAAGTCAAGTCAAGTCTCATGACAAGTCAAGTCAAGTCAAGTCAAGTCAAGTCAAGTCAAGTCAAGTCTCATGACAAGTCGCCACGAGTCTCATGACAAGTCGCCACGAGTCTCATGACAAGTCGCCACGAGTCTCATGACAAGTCGCCACGAGTCTCATGACAAGTCGCCACGAGTCTCATGACAAGTCGCCACGAGTCTCATGACAAGTCGCCACGAGTCTCATGACAAGTCGCCACGAGTCTCATGACAAGTCGCCACGAGTCTCATGACATGTCGCCACGAGTCTCATGACAAGTCGCCACGAGTCTCATGACAAGTCGCCACGAGTCTCATGACAAGTCGCCACGAGTCTCATGACAAGTCGCCACGAGTCTCATGACAAGTCGCCACGAGTCTCATGACAAGTCGCCACGAGTCTCATGACAAGTCGCCACGAGTCTCATGACAAGTCGCCACAAGTCATGACAAGACAAGTCAAGTCAAGTCAAGTCACTACAAGTCAAGTCACCACAAGTCAAGTCACCACAAGTCAAGTCACCACAAGTCAAGTAAAGTCACCACAAGTCACCACAAGTCCAGTCAAGTCAAGTCAAGTCAAGTCAAGTCAAGTCAAGTCAAGTCAAGTCTCATGACAAGTCAAGTCAAGTCAAGTCAAGTCAAGTCAAGTCAAGTCAAGTCTCATGACAAGTCGCCACGAGTCTCATGATAAGTCGCCAAGAGTCTCATGACAAGTCGCCACGAGTCTCATGACAAGTCGCCACGAGTCTCATGACAAGTCGCCACGAGTCTCATGACACGTCGCCACGAGTCTCATGACAAGTCGCCACGAGTCTCATGACAAGTCGCCACGAGTCTCATGACAAGTCGCCACGAGTCTCATGACAAGTCGCCACGAGTCTCATGACAAGTCGCCACGGGTCTCATGACAAGTCGCCACGAGTCTCATGACAAGTCGCCACGAGTCTCATGACAAGTCGCCACGAGTCTCATGACAAGTCGCCACGAGTCTCATGACAAGTCGCCACGAGTCTCATGACAAGTCGCCACGGGTCTCATGACAAGTCGCCACGAGTCTCATGACAAGTCGCCACGAGTCTCATGACAAGTCGCCACGAGTCTCATGACAAGTCGCCACGAGTCTCATGACAAGTCGCCACGAGTCTCATGACAAGTCGCCACGAGTCTCATGACAAGTCGCCACGATTCTCATGACAAGTCGCCACGAGTCTCATGACAAGTCGCCACGAGTCTCATGACAAGTCGCCACGAGTCTCATGACAAGTCGCCACGAGTCTCATGACAAGTCGCCACGAGTCTCATGACAAGTCGCCACGAGTCTCATGACAAGTCGCCACAAGTCATGACAAGACAAGTCAAGTCAAGTCAAGTCACTACAAGTCAAGTCACCACAAGTCAAGTCACCACAAGTCAAGTCACCACAAGTCAAGTAAAGTCACCACAAGTCACCACAAGTCCAGTCAAGTCAAGTCAAGTCAAGTCAAGTCAAGTCAAGTCAAGTCTCATGACAAGTCAAGTCAAGTCAAGTCAAGTCAAGTCAAGTCTCATGACAAGTCGCCACGAGTCTCATGACAAGTCGCCACGAGTCTCATGACAAGTCGCCACGAGTCTCATGACAAGTCGCCACGAGTCTCATGACAAGTCGCCACGAGTCTCATGACAAGTCGCCACGAGTCTCATGACAAGTCGCCACGAGTCTCATGACAAGTCGCCACGAGTCTCATGACAAGTCGCCACGAGTCTCATGACAAGTCGCCACGAGTCTCATGACAAGTCGCCACGAGTCTCATGACAAGTCGCCACGAGTCTCATGACAAGTCGCCACGAGTCTCATGACAAGTCGCCACGGGTCTCATGACAAGTCGCCACGAGTCTCATGACAAGTCGCCACGAGTCTCATGACAAGTCGCCACGTGTCTCATGACAAGTCGCCACGTGTCTCATGACAAGTCGCCACGTGTCTCATGACAAGTCGCCACGAGTCTCATGACTAGTCGACACGAGTCTCATGACAAGTCGACACGAGTCTCATGACAAGTCGCCACGAGTCTCATGACAAGTCGCCACGAGTCTCATGACAAGTCGCCACGAGTCTCATGACAAGTCGCCACCAGTCTCATGACAAGTCGCCACGAGTCTCAGGACAAGTCGCCACGAGTCTCATGACAAGTCGCCACGAGTCTCATGACAAGTCGCCACGTGTCTCATGACAAGTCGCCACGAGTCTCATGACAAGTCGCCACGAGTCTCATGACAAGTCGCCACGAGTCTCATGACAAGTCGCCACGAGTCTAATGACAAGTCGCCACGAGTCTCGTGACAAGTCGTCACAAGTCATGACAAGACAAGTCAAGTCAAGTCAAGTCACTACAAGTCAAGTCACCACAAGTCAAGTCACCACAAGTCAAGTCACCACAAGTCAAGTAAAGTCACCACAAGTCACCACAAGTCCAGTCAAGTCAAGTCAAGTCAAGTCAAGTCAAGTCAAGTCAAGTCAAGTCTCATGACAAGTCAAGTCAAGTCAAGTCAAGTCAAGTCAAGTCAAGTCAAGTCTCATGACAAGTCGCCACGAGTCTCATGACAAGTCGCCACGAGTCTCATGACAAGTCGCCACGAGTCTCATGACAAGTCGCCACGAGTCTCATGACAAGTCGCCACGAGTCTCATGACAAGTCGCCACGAGTCTCATGACAAGTCGCCACGAGTCTCATGACAAGTCGCCACGAGTCTCATGACAAGTCGCCACGAGTCTCATGACATGTCGCCACGAGTCTCATGACAAGTCGCCACGAGTCTCATGACAAGTCGCCACGAGTCTCATGACAAGTCGCCACGAGTCTCATGACAAGTCGCCACGAGTCTCATGACAAGTCGCCACGAGTCTCATGACAAGTCGCCACGAGTCTCATGACAAGTCGCCACGAGTCTCATGACAAGTCGCCACGAGTCTCATGACAAGTCGCCACAAGTCATGACAAGACAAGTCAAGTCAAGTCAAGTCACTACAAGTCAAGTCACCACAAGTCAAGTCACCACAAGTCAAGTCACCACAAGTCAAGTAAAGTCACCACAAGTCACCACAAGTCCAGTCAAGTCAAGTCAAGTCAAGTCAAGTCAAGTCAAGTCAAGTCAAGTCTCATGACAAGTCAAGTCAAGTCAAGTCAAGTCAAGTCAAGTCAAGTCAAGTCTCATGACAAGTCGCCACGAGTCTCATGATAAGTCGCCAAGAGTCTCATGACAAGTCGCCACGAGTCTCATGACAAGTCGCCACGAGTCTCATGACAAGTCGCCACGAGTCTCATGACACGTCGCCACGAGTCTCATGACAAGTCGCCACGAGTCTCATGACAAGTCGCCACGAGTCTCATGACAAGTCGCCACGAGTCTCATGACAAGTCGCCACGAGTCTCATGACAAGTCGCCACGGGTCTCATGACAAGTCGCCACGAGTCTCATGACAAGTCGCCACGAGTCTCATGACAAGTCGCCACGAGTCTCATGACAAGTCGCCACGAGTCTCATGACAAGTCGCCACGAGTCTCATGACAAGTCGCCACGGGTCTCATGACAAGTCGCCACGAGTCTCATGACAAGTCGCCACGAGTCTCATGACAAGTCGCCACGAGTCTCATGACAAGTCGCCACGAGTCTCATGACAAGTCGCCACGAGTCTCATGACAAGTCGCCACGAGTCTCATGACAAGTCGCCACGATTCTCATGACAAGTCGCCACGAGTCTCATGACAAGTCGCCACGAGTCTCATGACAAGTCGCCACGAGTCTCATGACAAGTCGCCACGAGTCTCATGACAAGTCGCCACGAGTCTCATGACAAGTCGCCACGAGTCTCATGACAAGTCGCCACAAGTCATGACAAGACAAGTCAAGTCAAGTCAAGTCACTACAAGTCAAGTCACCACAAGTCAAGTCACCACAAGTCAAGTCACCACAAGTCAAGTAAAGTCACCACAAGTCACCACAAGTCCAGTCAAGTCAAGTCAAGTCAAGTCAAGTCAAGTCAAGTCAAGTCTCATGACAAGTCAAGTCAAGTCAAGTCAAGTCAAGTCAAGTCTCATGACAAGTCGCCACGAGTCTCATGACAAGTCGCCACGAGTCTCATGACAAGTCGCCACGAGTCTCATGACAAGTCGCCACGAGTCTCATGACAAGTCGCCACGAGTCTCATGACAAGTCGCCACGAGTCTCATGACAAGTCGCCACGAGTCTCATGACAAGTCGCCACGAGTCTCATGACAAGTCGCCACGAGTCTCATGACAAGTCGCCACGAGTCTCATGACAAGTCGCCACGAGTCTCATGACAAGTCGCCACGAGTCTCATGACAAGTCGCCACGAGTCCCATGACAAGTCGCCACGAGTCTCATGACAAGTCGCCACGAGTCTCATGACAAGTCGCCACGAGTCTCATGACAAGTCGCCACGAGTCTCATGACAAGTCGCCACGAGTCTCATGACAAATCGCCACGAGTCTCATGACAAGTCGCCACGAGTCTCATGACAAGTCGCCACGAGTCTCATGACAAGTTGCCACGAGTCTCATGACAAGTCGCCACGAGTCTCATGACAAGTCGCCACGAGTCTCATGACAAGTCGCCACGAGTCTCATGACAAGTCGCCACGAGTCTCATGACAAGTCGCCACGAGTCTCATGACAAGTCGCCACGAGTCTCATGACAAGTCGCCACTAGTCTCATGACAAGTCGCCACAAGTCATGACAAGACAAGTCAAGTCAAGTCAAGTCACTACAAGTCAAGTCACCACAAGTCAAGTCACCACAAGTCAAGTCACCACAAGTCAAGTAAAGTCACCACAAGTCACCACAAGTCCAGTCAAGTCAAGTCAAGTCAAGTCAAGTCAAGTCAAGTCAAGTCTCATGACAAGTCAAGTCAAGTCAAGTCAAGTCAAGTCAAGTCTCATGACAAGTCGCCACGAGTCTCATGACAAGTCGCCACGAGTCTCATGACAAGTCGCCACGAGTCTCATGACAAGTCGCCACGAGTCTCATGACAAGTCGCCACGAGTCTCATGACAAGTCGCCACGAGTCTCATGACAAGTCGCCACGAGTCTCATGACAAGTCGCCACGAGTCTCATGACAAGTCGCCACGAGTCTCATGACAAGTCGCCACGAGTCTCATGACAAGTCGCCACGAGTCTCATGACAAGTCGCCACGAGTCTCATGACAAGTTGCCACGAGTCCCATGACAAGTCGCCACGAGTCTCATGACAAGTCGCCACGAGTCTCATGACAAGTCGCCACGAGTCTCATGACAAGTCGCCACGAGTCTCATGACAAGTCGCCACGAGTCTCATGACAAATCGCCACGAGTCTCATGACAAGTCGCCACGAGTCTCATGACAAGTCGCCACGAGTCTCATGACAAGTTGCCACGAGTCTCATGACAAGTCGCCACGAGTCTCATGACAAGTCGCCACGAGTCTCATGACAAGTCGCCACGAGTCTCATGACAAGTCGCCACGAGTCTCATGACAAGTCGCCACGAGTCTCATGACAAGTCGCCACGAGTCTCATGACAAGTCGCCACGAGTCTCATGACAAGTCGCCACAAGTCATGACAAGACAAGTCAAGTCAAGTCAAGTCACTACAAGTCAAGTCACCACAAGTCAATTCACCACAAGTCAAGTCACCACAAGTCAAGTAAAGTCACCACAAGTCACCACAAGTCCAGTCAAGTCAAGTCAAGTCAAGTCAAGTCAAGTCAAGTCAAGTCAAGTCAAGTCTCATGACAAGTCAAGTCAAGTCAAGTCAAGTCAAGTCAAGTCAAGTCAAGTCAAGTCTCATGACAAGTCGCCACGAGTCTCATGACAAGTCGCCACGAGTCTCATGACAAGTCGCCACGAGTTTCATGACAAGTCGCCACGAGTCTCATGACAAGTCGCCACGAGTCTCATGACAAGTCGCCACGATTCTCATGACAAGTCGCCACGAGTCTCATGACAAGTCGCCACGAGTCTCATGACAAGTCGCCACGAGTCTCATGACAAGTCGCCACGAGTCTCATGACACGTCGCCACGAGTCTCATGACAAGTCGCCACGAGTCTCATGACAAGTCGCCACGAGTCTCATGACAAGTCGCCACGAGTCTCATGACAAGTCGCCACGAGTCTCATGACAAGTCGCCACGGGTCTCATGACAAGTCGCCACGAGTCTCATGACAAGTCGCCACGAGTCTCATGACAAGTCGCCACGAGTCTCATGACAAGTCGCCACGAGTCTCATGACAAGTCGCCACGAGTCTCATGACAAGTCGCCACGAGTCTCATGACAAGTCGCCACGAGTCCCATGACAAGTCGCCACGAGTCTCATGACAAGTCGCCACGAGTCTCATGACAAGTCGCCACGAGTCTCATGACAAGTCGCCACGATTCTCATGACAAGTCGCCACGAGTCTCATGACAAGTCGCCACGAGTCTCATGACAAGTCGCCACGAGTCTCATGACAAGTCGCCACGAGTCTCATGACAAGTCGCCACGAGTCTCATGACAAGTCGCCACGAGTCTCATGACAAGTCGCCACGAGTCTCATGACAAGTCGCCACAAGTCATGACAAGACAAGTCAAGTCAAGTCAAGTCACTACAAGTCAAGTCACCACAAGTCAAGTCACCACAAGTCAAGTAAAGTCACCACAAGTCACCACAAGTCCAGTCAAGTCAAGTCAAGTCAAGTCAAGTCAAGTCAAGTCAAGTCAAGTCAAGTCAAGTCTCATGACAAGTCAAGTCAAGTCAAGTCAAGTCAAGTCAAGTCAAGTCTCATGACAAGTCAAGTCAAGTCAAGTCAAGTCAAGTCAAGTCAAGTCAAGTCTCATGACAAGTCGCCACGAGTCTCATGACAAGTCGCCACGAGTCTCATGACAAGTCGCCACGAGTCTCATGACAAGTCGCCACGAGTTTCATGACAAGTCGCCACGAGTCTCATGACAAGTCGCCACGAGTCTCATGACAAGTCGCCACGAGTCTCATGACAAGTCGCCACGAGTCTCATGACAAGTCGCCACGAGTCTCATGACAAGTCGCCACGAGTCGCATGACAAGTCGCCACGAGTCTCATGACAAGTCGCCACGAGTCTCATGACAGGTCGCCACGAGTCTCATGACAAGTCGCCACGAGTCTCATGACAAGTCGCCACGAGTCATGACAAGACAAGTCAAGTCAAGTCAAGTCACTACAAGTCAAGTCACCACAAGTCAATTCACCACAAGTCAAGTCACCACAAGTCAAGTAAAGTCACCACAAGTCACCACAAGTCCAGTCAAGTCAAGTCAAGTCAAGTCAAGTCAAGTCAAGTCAAGTCAAGTCAAGTGTCATGACAAGTCAAGTCAAGTCAAGTCAAGTCAAGTCAAGTCAAGTCAAGTCAAGTCTCATGACAAGTCGCCACGAGTCTCATGACAAGTCGCCACGAGTCTCATGACAAGTCGCCACGAGTCTCATGACAAGTCGCCACGAGTCTCATTACAAGTCGCCACGAGTCTCATGACAAGTCGCCATGAGTCTCATGACAAGTCGCCACGAGTCTCATGACAAGTCGCCACGAGTCTCATGACAAGTCGCCACGAGTCTCATGACAAGTCGCCACGAGTCTCATGACAAGTCGCCACGAGTCTCATGACAAGTCGCCACGAGTCTCATGACAAGTCGCCACGAGTCTCATGACAAGTCGCCACGAGTCTCATGACAAGTCGCCACGAGTCTCATGACAAGTCGCCACGAGTCTCATGACAAGTCGCCACAAGTCATGACAAGACAAGTCAAGTCAAGTCAAGTCACTACAAGTCAAGTCACCACAAGTCAATTCACCACAAGTCAAGTCACCACAAGTCAAGTAAAGTCACCACAAGTCACCACAAGTCCAGTCAAGTCAAGTCAAGTCAAGTCAAGTCAAGTCAAGTCAAGTCAAGTCAAGTCTCATGACAAGTCAAGTCAAGTCAAGTCAAGTCAAGTCAAGTCAAGTCAAGTCAAGTCTCATGACAAGTCGCCACGAGTCTCATGACAAGTCGCCACGAGTCTCATGACAAGTCGCCACGAGTTTCATGACAAGTCGCCACGAGTCTCATGACAAGTCGCCACGAGTCTCATGACAAGTCGCCACGAGTCTCATGACAAGTCGCCACGAGTCTCATGACAAGTCGCCACGAGTCTCATGACAAGTCGCCACGAGTCTCATGACAAGTCGCCACGAGTCTCATGACACGTCGCCACGAGTCTCATGACAAGTCGCCACGAGTCTCATGACAAGTCGCCACGAGTCTCATGACAAGTCGCCACGAGTCTCATGACAAGTCGCCACGAGTCTCATGACAAGTCGCCACGGGTCTCATGACAAGTCGCCACGAGTCTCATGACAAGTCGCCACGAGTCTCATGACAAGTCGCCACGAGTCTCATGACAAGTCGCCACGAGTCTCATGACAAGTCGCCACGAGTCTCATGACAAGTCGCCACGAGTCTCATGACAAGTCGCCACGAGTCTCATGACAAGTCGCCACGAGTCTCATGACAAGTCGCCACGAGTCTCATGACAAGTCGCCACGATTCTCATGACAAGTCGCCACGAGTCTCATGACAAGTCGCCACGAGTCTCATGACAAGTCGCCACGAGTCTCATGACAAGTCGCCACGAGTCTCATGACAAGTCGCCACGAGTCTCATGACAAGTCGCCACGAGTCTCATGACAAGTCGCCACGAGTCTCATGACAAGTCGCCACAAGTCATGACAAGACAAGTCAAGTCAAGTCAAGTCACTACAAGTCAAGTCACCACAAGTCAAGTCACCACAAGTCAAGTAAAGTCACCACAAGTCACCACAAGTCCAGTCAAGTCAAGTCAAGTCAAGTCAAGTCAAGTCAAGTCAAGTCAAGTCTCATGACAAGTCAAGTCAAGTCAAGTCAAGTCAAGTCAAGTCAAGTCAAGTCAAGTCTCATGACAAGTCAAGTCAAGTCAAGTCAAGTCAAGTCAAGTCAAGTCAAGTCAAGTCTCATGACAAGTCGCCACGAGTCTCATGACAAGTCGCCACGAGTCTCATGACAAGTCGCCACGAGTCTCATGACAAGTCGCCACGAGTTTCATGACAAGTCGCCACGAGTCTCATGACAAGTCGCCACGAGTCTCATGACAAGTCGCCACGAGTCTCATGACAAGTCGCCACGAGTCTCATGACAAGTCGCCACGAGTCTCATGACAAGTCGCCACGAGTCTCATGACAAGTCGCCACGAGTCTCATGACAAGTCGCCACGAGTCTCATGACAAGTCGCCACGAGTCTCATGACAAGTCGCCACGAGTCATGACAAGACAAGTCAAGTCAAGTCAAGTCACTACAAGTCAAGTCACCACAAGTCAATTCACCACAAGTCAAGTCACCACAAGTCAAGTAAAGTCACCACAAGTCACCACAAGTCCAGTCAAGTCAAGTCAAGTCAAGTCAAGTCAAGTCAAGTCAAGTCAAGTCAAGTGTCATGACAAGTCAAGTCAAGTCAAGTCAAGTCAAGTCAAGTCAAGTCAAGTCAAGTCAAGTCAAGTCTCATGACAAGTCGCCACGAGTCTCATGACAAGTCGCCACGAGTCTCATGACAAGTCGCCACGAGTCTCATGACAAGTCGCCACGAGTCTCATGACAAGTCGCCACGAGTCTCATGACAAGTCGCCACGAGTCTCATGACAAGTCGCCACGAGTCTCATGACAAGTCGCCACGAGTCTCATGACAAGTCGCCACGGGTCTCATGACAAGTCGCCACGAGTCTCATGACAAGTCGCCACGAGTCTCATGACAAGTCGCCACGAGTCTCATGACAAGTCGCCACGAGTCTCATGACAAGTCGCCACGAGTCTCATGACAAGTCGCCACGAGTCTCATGACAAGTCGCCACGAGTCTCATGACAAGTCGCCACGAGTCTCATGACAAGTCGCCACGAGTCTCATGACAAGTCGCCACGAGTCTCATGACAAGTCGCCACGAGTCTCATGACAAGTCGCCACGAGTCTCATGACAAGTCGCCACGAGTCTCATGACAAGTCGCCGCGATTCTCATGAAGGCTACACAGGCTACACCGGCTTCACCGGCTACACCGACTACACCGGCTACACCGGCTACACCGGCTACACCGGCTACACCGGCTACACCGGCTACACAGGCTACACAGGCTACACCGGCTACACCGGCTACACCGGCTACACCGACTACACCGGCTACACCGGCTACACCGGCTACACCGACTACACCGGCTAGACCGGCTACACCGGCTACACCGGCTACACCGGCTACACCGGCTATACCGGCTACACCGGCTACACCGGCTACACCAGCTACACCAGGTACACCGGCTACACCGACTACACCGGCTACACCGGCTACACCGGCTACACAGGCTACACAGGCTAAACAGGCTACACCGACTACACCGGCTACACCGGCTACACCGGCTACACCGACTACACCGAGTACACCGGCTACACCGGCTACACCGGCTACACCGGCAACACCGGCTACACCGGCTACACCGACTACACCGGCTACACCGGCCACACAGGCTACACCGGCTACACCGACTACACCGACTACTCCGGCTACCCCGGCTACACCGGCTACACCGGCTACACCGACTACACCGGCTACACCGGCTACACCGGCTACACCGGCTACACCGGCTACACCGGCTACACCGGCTACACCGGCTACACCGGCTACACCGACTACACCGGCTACACCGACTACACCGACTACACCGACTACTCCGGCTACACCGGCTACACCGACTACGCAGGCTACACCGGCTACACCGGCTACGCCGGCTACCCCGGCTACACCGGCTACATCGGCTACACCGGCTACACCGGCTACACCGGCTACACTGGCTACACCGGCTACACCGGCTACACCGGCTACACCGACTACACCGGCTACACCGGCTACACCGGCTACACCGACTACACCGGCTAGACCGGCTACACCGGCTACACCGGCTACACCGGCTACACCGGCTATACCGGCTACACCGGCTACACCGGCTACACCGGCTACACCGGCTACACCGGCTACACCGACTACACCGGCTACACCGGCTACACCGGCTACACAGGCTACACAGGCTAAACAGGCTACACCGGCTACACCGGCTACACCGGCTACACCGACTACACAGACTACACCGGCTACACCGGCTACACCGACTACACCGGCTAGACCGGCTACACCGGCTACACCGGCTACACCGACTACACAGACTACACCGGCTACACCGGCTACACCGGCTACACCGGCTACACCGGCTACACCGGCTACACCGGCTACACCGGCTACACAGGCTACACAGGCTACACCGGCTACACCGGCTACACCGGCTACACCGACTACACCGGCTACACCGGCTACACCGGCTACACCGACTACACCGGCTAGACCGGCTACACCGGCTACACCGGCTACACCGGCTACACCGGCTATACCGGCTACACCGGCTACACCGGCTACACCGGCTACACCGGCTACACCGGCTACACCGACTACACCGGCTACACCGGCTACACCGGCTACACAGGCTACACAGGCTAAACAGGCTACACCGACTACACCGGCTACACCGGCTACACCGGCTACACCGACTACACCGACTACACCGGCTACACCGGCTACACCGGCTACACCGGCTACACCGGCAACACCGACTACACCGGCTACACCGGCTACACCGGCTACACCGGCTACACCTGCTACACCGGCTACACAGGCTACACAGGCTACACCGACTACACCGGCTACACCGGCTACACCGGCTACACCGACGACACCGGCTACACCGGCTACACCGGCTACACCGGCTACACCGGCTACACCGGCTACACCGGCTACACCGGCTACACCGGCTACACCGGCTACACCGGCTACACCGGCTACACCGACTACACCGACTACACCGACTACACCGACTACACAGGCTACGCAGGCTACGCAGGCTATGCCGGCTACACCGGCTACACCGGCTACACCGGCTACACCGGCTACACAGGCTACACCGGCTACACCGGCTACACCGGCTACACCGGCTACACCGGCTACACCTGCTACACCGGCTACACCGGCTACACCGGCTACACCGGCTACACAGGCTACACCGGCTACACCGGCTACACCGGCTACACCGGCTACACCGGCTACACCTGCTACACCGGCTACACCGGCTACACCGGCTACACCGGCTACACAGGCTACACCGGCTACACCGGCTACACCGACTACACCGACTACACCGTCGGCTATGTCGGTTATGTCGGTTATGTCGGTTATGTCGGCTATGTCGGTTATGTCGGCTATGTCGGCTATGTCGGTTATGTCGGTTATGTTGGGTATGTCGGTTATGTCGGTTATGTCGGTTATGTCGGTTATGTCGCAGCTATGTCGGTTATGTCGGTTATGTCGGTTATGTCGGTTATGTCGGTTATGTCGCAGCTATGTCGGTTATGTCGGTTATGTCGGTTCTGTCGGTTATGTCGGTTATGTCGGTTATGTCGGTTATGTTGGCTATGTCGGTTATGTCGGTTATGTCGGTTATGTCGGTTATGTCGGTTATGTCGGTTATGTCGGTTATGTCGCAGCTATGTCGGTTATGTCGGTTATGTCGGTTATGTCGGTTATGTCGGCTATGTCGGCTATGTCGGTTATGTCGCAGCTATGTCGGTTATGTCGGTTATGTCGGTTATGTCGGTTATGTCGGCTATGTCGGTTATGTCGGCTATGTCGGCTATGTCGGTTATGTCGGTTATGTCGGTTATGTCGGCTATGTCGATTATGTCGGCTATGTCGGCTATGTCGGTTATATCGGTTATGTCGGCTATGTCGGTTATGTCGGTTATGTCGGTTATGTCGCAGCTATGTCGGTTATGTCGGTTATGTCGGTTATGTCGGTTATGTCGGTTATGTCGGCTATGTCAGTTATGTCGGCTATGTCGGCTATGTCGGTTATGTCGGTTATGTCGCAGCTATGTCGGTTATGTCGGTTATGTCGGTTATGTCGGTTATGTCGGCTATGTCGGTTATGTCGGCTATGTCGGTTATGTCGGCTATGTCGGCTATGTCGGTTATATCGGTTATGTCGGCTATGTCGGTTATGTCGGTTATGTCGGTTATGTCGCAGCTATGTCGGTTATGTCGGTTATGTCGGTTATGTCGGTTATGTCGGTTATGTCGGCTATGTCGGTTATGTCGGTTATGTCAGTTATGTCGGCTATGTCGGTTATGTCGGTTATGTCGCAGCTATGTCGGTTATGTCGGTTATGTCAGTTATGTCGGTTATGTTGGTTATGTTGGCTATGTCGGTTATGTCGGTTATGTCGGTTATGTCGGTTATGTCGGTTATGTCGGTTATGTCGGTTATGTCGCAGCTATGTCGGTTATGTCGGTTATGTCGGTTATGTCGGCTATGTCGGTTATGTCGGCTATGTCGGCTATGTCGGTTATGTCGGTTATGTCGCAGCTATGTCGGTTATGTCGGTTATGTCGGTTATGTCGGTTATGTCGGCTATGTCGGTTATGTCGGCTATGTCGGCTATGTCGGTTATGTCGGTTATGTCGGTTATGTCGGCTATGTCGGTTATGTCGGCTATGTCGGTTATGTCGGTTATGTCGGTTATGTCGGTTATGTCGGCTATGTCGGGTATGTCGGTTATGTCGGGTATGTCGGTTATGTCGGCTATGTCGGTTATGTCGGTTATGTCGGTTATGTCGGTTATGCATTCCTTTCGCTTGCGGCGCATAATGAAATCAGGTTGAAAATAGGAGGGATATTTTGTTTTTGTTTGAGTAATAATCATGTCTGCACCGTCGCTCCTAATAAGTTGTAACTATTAAAAATGGAGGAAGAAATCTGGTTTCGTTCGTGTTTGAGATCGCTTCACTTGAAACAATTTTGAAAGTATGCAATATTTAGAAAGAATGTGACAATATAAGAGTGAAATCAGTGGGATTATAATTCCGAAATAATCACTGTTTCGTATCGGTAGATTGATTTACACCACAGAACCAAAACAAATTTATCTCTATATGCTCAGCTTTCCCAAATGAGATTAAAATTAGAATTATATGTCCACTGTATATTTTCTTCAAATTAGATCAGAATTGGGATTACTGAATTCGCGTAAACTTGGAAATTGAATCAAGTTTAGTTGTATCAAATCAGGGTTCATTGTCATCAACACGAGTATGACAAACGTCTGTACACTGGTACAGCAAGCTTTGCTCGTTTCGCACCGCACAGTTCCCGTGTAGCATTTTTAGGAAAACTAGAAATTAAATTAGATTAGTCAAATAGAATTAGAGTAAAGAACCATTCAAAAAGTTATGTAATAATTACATTATCGGCATTTCACTCCAATTAGCCTAATGAGATGACCGGAATTATCTAAAGAGATTGCATTTCTGATCTCTGTCCGTCTTTGCTTGGAGTGCTTGAAAAGCGCACGATATTCGATTTGTGCTATTACAAGTTAATCAATGTATATTGTGTAGATTACAATTTATTTGCAATCACATTACGGCCTTTACATACTCGTGCTCGCGGGCGAAGTGAAGAAGTGTGTCGGAGTGTAAAAGACAATACAGAAATATCATTGACTAAACGTGCTGAACTGTCATATGATAAGATACGTTACCGATCAACTTTATAGACATTTCAAAGACCTTATCAATAGAGAGGCCATATGTATCTCGTTGGTACGCATTACGGTTGCATAATTTTAAGACCGTCAATCATCTTTCTTCAGACCCCCTTACAACATTTACTGAGCTGCCAGAGTTACGGGCTGATTGCTGTTCAGGGTAATCAGGGTATAGCGTGAGCGGTAATCATTTTTGTGAATACTATTGCCATGCGCCGATCCAACGGATTTGGCAGTCAAATGGAGTCTTCGAGGCGCGGCCACGATCACTTCAATTGTGCGGGATGTAAGGGCTTCGGTATAGTGAATGGAGATTAGATAGGATTTATGAATTACGATGTCTTTGAAACGAACGTTTTGTTGTGTTTATGCGAGCTGTAGCCATCACAGACTATGCCATCGCTGCAGAGTATATACTACAATTTTACCTGTATGATGGCAAATTAGCTGTATTGTCACTACAGACGCAACTTCAGATCACACTAAGGCTCGCACTGATCGTGTCAGGAATATCTAATGTGCGATGTATATTGGAGGTGCGTCACCAGCGCTTGAATCCACCTTTGGGTGAAGCTTTGCGTAAATATTTTGCATCTATCTTTCAGTATCGATTTCGCCTATAATCGGCCTAAATTTGTCGTTTCTGGTGTTTCTTTGGATATTTCAGGCGCAGAGTGTATGCGTCGCATATGGATTCAAAGCTAGACGTGTGTATTGTATGCTGTATATTATCCAGCATACTAAGGTAGTTATATTTATTTCGATCTGTAGACACTCGTTTTCGGGTAAATTTAACAGGATACATGCACAAATTGCACACGCACGGACTTCTTTTTATTGTCCAGGCGTTCTACTTCTAAACTTATATGGTATGTCCATCAAAGTTCAACAAATAGGCCTGCTCGAGGTATAGTGGAGTATGGAGCTCTTCGTTACTCGGTAGATATCGGGCATTTGATTATACGGATCAGGCTCGGGAAACTAGATAAGTGTAATTGCACTATAGAGCAAATTACCGGAAATGTAATTGTAATCTAATTTGTGAAATCTTCCTATGCCTAAATTTTAATTCTAATCTAATTTCTGGTTTTCCTGAAAATGCTGCAGTAGAACTATACAGTACGAAACGGTCCAAGCTTGCTGTACAAACATATGTCATTGCCTTGCTTATGGGAATGAACTGAAATTTATTTAATGTTCAATTTTTCACGAATTCAGTAATTTAACTTGGAATAATTGCGATAATTTCAATGCAATCCATAAAAACTGTTTGCTATATTTCCGATAATGGTTTAATTTGGAAATAAATGTGTAGCTATAATTCAAATTCGAGTATAATTTGTGAAAGGCTGACAATTTTGTAGCTGCCCAACTGTAGATAGCGTCAGGTATGCGTGAAGCGTGAATACCAGCTTCACATTGCCATCGTCGAAAGATTCTATGTAATTCTATAGTCTCTATTCCGAAGCACTGCAGTTAAGATCTATCTAACGGGCCAAATAATTCGAGGCGGGTAAACCATGCAAGTTTGTGATGTTACAGCCATATTCTTGTATATATTATATATAGAACCTTCTCACAGAAGTCATCTCCTTCGATTTTTATGTAACTCGAAGGCCTTAGAAATAGTTGTAACTCGAAACACTGAGAATAGTACGCAAGCTGGCGCTATGGCACACGGAAGAAGCGCATCCCTGCCACCGCTACAGACGTTTCAGAAACAAAGATTGAAGCGATCTTCGGAGATTGATATCGTGAGTAAAAGTGTGATCTGTGATTGAACAATTGAACATAACTGTTCGCGATTGATGGCAGCCACTGTTCATTACATCGCATTGTGCCCTGTGTTTCACTATAGACACTACAGACTACACAGACTACACAGACTACACCGACTACACCGACTACACCGACTACACAGACTACACCGACTACACCGACTACACCGGCAACACCGGCTACACCGGCTACACCGGCTACACCAACTACACCGGCTACACCGGCAACACCGGCTACACCGGCTACACCGGCTACACCGGCTACACCGGCTACACCGGCTACACCGGCTACACCGGCTACACCGGCTACACCGGCTACACCGACTACATAGACTACACCGGCTACACCGGCTACACCGGCTACACCGACTACACCGGCTACACCGGCTACACCGACTACACCGACTACACCGGCTACACCGGCTACACCGACTACACCGGCTACACCGGCTACACCGGCTACACCGGCTACACCGGCTACACCAACTACACCGGCTACACCGGCTACACCGGCTACACCGGCTACACCGGCTACACCGGCTACACCAACTACACCGGCTACACCGGCTACACCGGCTACACCGGCTACACCGACTACACCGACTACACCGGCTACATCGGCTACACCGGCTACACCGGCTACACCGGCTACACAGGCTACACCGGCTACACCGGCTACACCGGCTACACAGGCTACACCGGCTACACAGGCTACACCGGCTACACCGGCTACACCGGCTACACCGGCTACACCGGCTACACAGGCTACACCGGCTACACCGGCTACACCGACTACACCGACTACACCGTCGGCTATGTCGGTTATGTCGGTTATGTCGGTTACACCGGATACACAGGCTACACCGGCTACACCGGCTACACCGGCTACACCGGCTACACCGGCTACACCGGCTACACCGGCTACACCGGCTACACCGACTACACCGACTACACCGACTACACCGACTACACCGGCTACACCGGCTACATCGGCTACACTGGCTACACCGGCTACACCGGCTACACAGGCTACACCGGCTACACCGGCTACACCGGCTACACCGGCTACACCGGCTACACCGGCTACACCGGCTACACCGGCTACACCGGCTACACCGGCTACACAGGCTACACCGGCTACACCGGCTACACCGACTACACCGACTACACCGTCGGCTATGTCGGTTATGTCGGTTATGTCGGTTATGTCGGCTATGTCGGTTATGTCGGCTATGTCGGCTATGTCGGTTATGTCGGTTATGTTGGCTATGTCGGTTATGTCGGTTATGTCGGTTATGTCGCAGCTATGTCGGTTATGTCGGTTATGTCGGTTATGTCGGTTATGTCGGCTATGTCGGTTATGTCGGCTATGTCGGTTATGTCGGTTATGTCGCAGCTATGTCGGTTATGTCGGTTATGTCGGTTATGTCGGTTATGTCGGTTATGTAGGATATGTCGGTTATGTCGGTTATGTCGGTTATGTCGGTTATGTCGGTTATGTCGGTTATGTCGCAGCTATGTCGGTTATGTCGGTTATGTCGGTTATGTCGGTTATGTCGGCTATGTCGGTTATGTCGGCTATGTCGGCTATGTCGGTTATGTCGGTTATGTCGCAGCTATGTCGGTTATGTCGGTTATGTCGGTTATGTCGGTTATGTCGGCTATGTCGGTTATGTCGGCTATGTCGGCTATGTCGGTTATGTCGGTTATGTCGGTTATGTCGGCTATGTCGGTTATGTCGGCTATGTCGGCTATGTCGGTTATGTCGGTTATGTCGGCTATGTCGGTTTTGTCGGTTATGTCGGTTATGTCGCAGCTATGTCGGTTATGTCGGGTATGTCGGTTATGTCGGTTATGTCGGTTATGTCGGTTATGTCGGTTATGTCGGTTATGTCGGCTATGTCGGTTATGTCGGTTATGTCGCAGCTATGTCGGTTATGTCGGTTATGTCGGTTATGTCGGTTATGTCGGTTATGTCGGTTATGTTGGCTATGTCGGTTATGTCGGTTATGTCGGTTATGTCGGTTATGTCGGTTATGTCGGTTATGTCGGTTATGTCGCAGCTATGTCGGTTATGTCGGTTATGTCGGTTATGTCGGCTATGTCGGTTATGTCGGCTATGTCGGCTATGTCGGTTATGTCGGTTATGTCGCAGCTATGTCGGTTATGTCGGTTATGTCGGTTATGTCGGTTATGTCGGCTATGTCGGTTATGTCGGCTATGTCGGCTATGTCGGTTATGTCGGTTATGTCGGTTATGTCGGCTATGTCGGTTATGTCGGCTATGTCGGCTATGTCGGTTATGTCGGTTATGTCGCAGCTATGTCGGTTATGTCGGTTATGTCGGTTATGTCGGCTATGTCGGTTATGTCGGCTATGTCGGCTATGTCGGTTATGTCGGTTATGTCGCAGCTATGTCGGTTATGTCGGTTATGTCGGTTATGTCGGTTATGTCGGCTATGTCGGTTATGTCGGCTATGTCGGCTATGTCGGTTATGTCGGTTATGTCGGTTATGTCGGCTATGTCGGTTATGTCGGCTATGTCGGCTATGTCGGTTATGTCGGTTATGTCGCAGCTATGTCGGTTATGTCGGTTATGTCGGTTATGTCGGTTATGTCGGCTATGTCGGTTATGTCGGCTATGTCGGCTATGTCGGTTATGTCGGTTATGTCGGTTATGTCGGCTATGTCGGTTATGTCGGCTATGTCGGCTATGTCGGTTATGTCGGTTATGTCGGCTATGTCGGTTTTGTCGGTTATGTCGGTTATGTCGCAGCTATGTCGGTTATGTCGGGTATGTCGGTTATGTCGGTTATGTCGGTTATGTCGGCTATGTCGGTTATGTCGGTTATGTCGGTTATGTCGGCTATGTCGGTTATGTCGGTTATGTCGCAGCTATGTCGGTTATGTCGGTTATGTCGGTTATGTCGGTTATGTCGGTTATGTCGGTTATGTTGGCTATGTCGGTTATGTCGGTTATGTCGGTTATGTCGGTTATGTCGGTTATGTCGGTTATGTCGGTTATGTCGCAGCTATGTCGGTTATGTCGGTTATGTCGGTTATGTCGGCTATGTCGGTTATGTCGGCTATGTCGGCTATGTCGGTTATGTCGGTTATGTCGCAGCTATGTCGGTTATGTCGGTTATGTCGGTTATGTCGGTTATGTCGGCTATGTCGGTTATGTCGGCTATGTCGGCTATGTCGGTTATGTCGGTTATGTCGGTTATGTCGGCTATGTCGGTTATGTCGGCTATGTCGGTTATGTCGGTTATGTCGGTTATGTCGGTTATGTCGGCTATGTCGGGTATGTCGGTTATGTCGGGTATGTCGGTTATGTCGGCTATGTCGGTTATGTCGGGTATGTCGGGTATGTCGGTTATGTCGGTTATGCATTCCTTTCGCTTGCGGCGCATAATGAAATCAGGTTGAAAATAGGAGGGATATTTTGTTTTTGTTTGAGTAATAATCATGTCTGCACCGTCGCTCCTAATAAGTTGTAACTATTAAAAATGGAGGAAAAAATCTGGTTTCGTTCGTGTTTGAGATCGCTTCACTTGAAACAATTTTAAAAGTATGCAATATTTAGAAAGAATGTGACAATATAAGAGTGAAATCAGTGGGATTATAATTCCGAAATAATCACTGTTTCGTATCGGTAGATTGATTTACACCACAGAACCAAAACAAATTTATCTCTATATGCTCAGCTTTTCCAAATGAGATTAGAATTAGAATTATATGTCCACTGTATATTTTCTTCAAATTAGATCAGAATTGGGATTACTGAATTCGCGTAAACTTGGAAATTGAATCAAGTTTAGTTGTATCAAATCAGGGTTCATTGTCATCAACACGAGTATGACAAACGTCTGTACACTGGTACAGCAAGCTTTGCTCGTTTCGCACCGCACAGTTCCCGTGTAGCATTTTTAGGAAAACTAGAAATTAAATTAGATTAGTCAAATAGAATTAGAGTAAAGAACCATTCAAAAACTTATGTAATAATTACATTATCGGCATTTCACTCCAATTAGCCTAATGAGATAACCGGAATTATCTAAAGAGATTGCATTTCTGATCTCTGTCCGTCTTTGCTTGGAGTGCTTGAAAAGCGCACGATATTCGATTTGTGCTATTACAAGTTAATCAATGTATATTGTGTAGATTACAATTTATTTGCAATCAGATTACGGCCTTTACATACTCGTGCTCGCGGGCGAAGTGAAGAAGTGTGTCGGAGTGTAAAAGACAATACAGAAATATCATTGACTAAACGTGTTGAACTGTCATATGATAAGATACGTTACCGATCAACTTTATAGACATTTCAAAGACCTTATCAATAGAGAGGCCATATGTATCTCGTTGGTACGCATTACGGTTGCATAATTTTAAGACCGTCAATCATCTTTCTTCAGACCCCCTTACAACATTTACTGAGCTGTCAGAGTTACGGGCTGATTGCTGTTCAGGGTAATCAGGGTATAGCGTGAGCGGTAATCATTTTTGTGAATACTATTGCCATGCGCCGATCCAACGGATTTGGCAGTCAAATGGAGTCTGCGAGGCGCGGCCACGATCACTTCAATTGTGCGGGATGTAAGGGCTTCCGTATAGTGAATGGAGATTAGATAGGATTTATGAATTACGATGTGTTTGAAACGAACGTTTTGTTGTGTTTATGCGAGCTGTAGCTATCACAGACTATGCCATCGCTTCCGAGTATATACTACAATTTTACCTGTATGATGGCAAATTAGCTGTATTGTCACTACAGACGCAACTTCAGACCACACTAAGGCTCGCACTGATCGTGTCAGGAATATCTAATGTGCGATGTATATTGGACGTGCGTCACCAGCGCTTGAATCCACCTTTGGGTGAAGCTTTGCGTAAATATTTTGCATCTATCTTTCAGTATCGATTTCGCCTATAATCGGCCTAAATTTGTCGTTTCTGGTGTTTCTTTGGATATTTCAGGCGCAGAGTGTATGCGTCGCATATAGATTCAAAGCTAGACGTGTGTATTGTATGCTGTATATTATCCAGCATACTAAGGTAGTTATATTTATTTCGATCTGTAGACACTCGTTTTCGGGTAAATTTAACAGGATACATGCACAAATTGCACACGCACGGACTTCTTTTTATTGTCCAGGCGTTCTACTTCTAAACTTATATGGTATGTCCATCAAAGTTCAACAAATAGGCCTGCTCGAGGTATAGTGGAGTATGGAGCTCTTCGTTACTCGGTAGATATCGGGCATTTGATTATACGGATCAGGCTCGGGCAACTAGATAAGTGTAATTGCACTATAGAGCAAATTACCGGAAATGTAATTGTAATCTAATTTGTGAAATCTTCCTATGCCTAAATTTTAATTCTAATCTAATTTCTGGTTTTCCTGAAAATGCTGCAGTAGAACTATACAGTACGAAACGGTCCAAGCTTGCTGTACAAACATATGTCATTGCCTTGCTTATGGGAATGAACTGAAATTTATTTAATGTTCAATTTTTCACGAATTCAGTAATTTAACTTGGAATAATTGCGATGATTTCAATCCAATCCTTAAAAACTGTTTGCTATATTTCCGATAATGGTTTAATTTCGAAATAAATGTGTAGCTATAATTCAAATTCGAGTATAATTTGTGAAAGGCTGACAATTTTCTAGCTGCCCAACTGTAGATAGCGTCAGGTATGCGTGAAGCGTGAATACCAGCTTCACATTGCCATCGTCGAAAGATTCTATGTAATTCTATAGTCTCTATTCCGAAGCACTGCAGTTAAGATCTATCTAACGGGCCAAATATTTCGAGGCGGGTAAACCATGCAAGTTTGTGATGTTACAGCCATATTCTTGTACATATTATATATAGAACCTTCTCACAGAAGTCATCTCCTTCGATTTTTATGTAACTCGAAGGCCTTAGAAATAGTTGTAACTCGAAACACTGAGAATAGTACGCAAGCTGGCGCTATGGCACACGGAAGAAGCGCATCCCTGCCAACGCTACAGACGTTTCAGAAACAAAGATTGAAGCGATCTTCGGAGATTGATATCGTGAGTAAAAGTGTGATCAGTGATTGAACAATTGAACATAATTGTTCGCGATTGATGGCAGCCACTGTTCATTACATCGCATTGTGCCCTGTGTTTCACTATAGACACTACAGACTACACAGACTACACAGACTACACAGACTACACCGACTACACCGACTACACCGGCTACACCGGCTACACCGGCTACACCGGCTACACCGGCTACACAGGCTACACCGGCTACACCGGCTACACCGACTACACCGACTACACCGTCGGCTATGTCGGTTATGTCCGTTATGTCGGTTACACCGGCTACACAGGCTACACCGGCTACACCGGCTACACCGGCTACACCGGCTACACCGGCTACACCAACTACACCGGCTACACCGGCTACACCGGCTACACCGGCTACACCGACTACACCGACTACACCGGCTACACCGACTACACCGACTACACCGGCTACATCGGCTACACCGGCTACACCGGCTACACCGGCTACACAGGCTACACCGGCTACACCGGCTACATCGCATTGTGCCCTGTGTTTCACTATAGACACTACAGACTACACAGACTACACAGACTACACAGACTACACCGACTACACCGACTACACCGACTACACCGACTACACCGACTTCACCGGCTACACCGGCTACACCGGCTACACCGGCTACACCGGCTACACCGGCTACACCGGCTACACAGACTACACCGGCTACACCGGCTACACCGGCTACACCGGCTACACCGGCTACACCGGCTACACCGGCTACACCGGCTACACCGGCTACACCGGCTACACCGGCTACACCGGCTACACCGGCTACACCGGCTACACCGGCTACACCGGCTACACCGGCTACACCGGCTACACCGGCTACACCGGCTACACCGGCTACACCGGCTACACCGGCTACACCGTCTACACAGGCTACACCGGCTACACCGGCTACACCGGCTACACCGGCTACACCGGCTACACCGGCTACACCGGCTACACCGGCTACACCGGCTACACCGGCTACACCGGCTACACCGGCTACACCGGCTACACCGGCCACACCGGCTACACCGGCTACACCGGCTACACCGGCCACACCGGCTACACCGGCTACACCGGCTACACCGGCTACACCGGCTACACCGGCTACACCGGCTACACCGGCTACACCGGCTACACCGGCTACACCGACTACACCGGCTACACCGGCTACACCGGCTACACCGGCTACACCGACTACACCGGCTACACCGGCTACACCGGCTACAACGACTACACCGAATAGACCGGCTACACCGGCTACACCGGCTACACCGGCTACACCGGCTACACCGGCTACACCGGCTACACCGGCTACACCGGCTACACCGGCTACACCGACTACACCGGCTACACCGGCTACACCGGCTACAACGACTACACCGAATAGACCGGCTACACCGGCTACACCGGCTACACCGGCTACACCGGCTACACCGGCTACACCGGCTACACCGGCTACACCGGCTACACCGGCTACACCGGCTACACCGGCAACACCGGCTACACCGGCTACACAGGCTACACCGGCTACACCGGCTACACCGACTACACCGACTACACCGTCGGCTATGTCGGTTATGTCGGTTATGTCGGTTATGTCGGTTATGTCGGTTATGTCGACTATGTCGGCTATGTCGACTATGTCGGCTATGTCGGCTATGACGACTATGTCGGCTACACCGGCTACAACGACTACACTGACTAGACCGGCTACACAGGCTACACCGGCTACACCGGCTACACCGGCTATACCGGCTACACCGGCTACACCGGCTACACCGGCTACACCGGCTACACAGGCTACACAGGCTACACCGGCTACACCGGCTACACCGGCTACACCGGCTACACCGGCTACACCGGCTACACCGGCTACACCGGCTACACAGGCTACACAGGCTACACCGGCTACACCGGCTACACCGGCTACACCGACTACACCGACTACACCGGCTACACCCACTACACCGACTACACCGGCTACACCGGCTACACCGGCTACACCGGCTACACCGGCTACACCGGCTACACCGGCTACACCGGCTACACCGACTACACCGGCTACACCGGCTACACCGGCTACAACGACTACACCGAATAGACCGGCTACACCGGCTACACCGGCTACACCGGCTACACCGGCTACACCGGCTACACCGGCTACACCGGCTACACTGGCTACACCGGCTACATCGGCTACACCGACTACACCGGCTACACCGGCTACACCGACTACACCGGCTACACCGGCTACACCGACTACACCGGCTACACCGGCTACACCGGCTACACCGGCTACACCGGCTACACAGGCTACACAGGCTACACCGGCTACACCGGCTACACCGGCTACACCGACTACACCGACTACACCGGCTACACCGACTACACCGGCTACACCGGCTACACCGGCTACACCGGCTACACCGGCTACACCGGCTACACCGGCTACACCGGCTACACAGGCTACACCGGCTACACTGGCTACACCGGCTACACCGGCTACACCGGCTACACCGGCTACACCGACTACACCGGCTACACCGGCTACACCGGCTACACCGGCAACACCGGCTACACCGGCTACACCGGCTACACTGGCTACACCGGCTACATCGGCTACACCGACTACACCGGCTACACCGGCTACACCGACTACACCGGCTACACCGGCTACACCGACTACACCGGCTACACCGGCTACACCGGCTACACCGGCTACACCGGCTACACAGGCTACACAGGCTACACCGGCTACACCGGCTACACCGGCTACACCGACTACACCGACTACACCGGCTACACCCACTACACCGACTACACCGGCTACACCGGCTACACCGGCTACACCGGCTACACCGGCTACACCGGCTACACCGGCTACACCGGCTACACCGACTACACCGGCTACACCGGCTACACCGGCTACAACGACTACACCGAATAGACCGGCTACACCGGCTACACCGGCTACACCGGCTACACCGGCTACACCAGCTACACCGGCTACACCGGCTACACCGGCTACACCGGCAACACCGGCTACACCGGCTACACCGGCTACACAGGCTACACAGGCTACACCGGCTACACCGGCTACACCGACTACACCGACTACTACGGCTACACCGGCTACACCGGCTACACCGGCTACACCGGCTACACCGGCTACACCGGCTACACCGGCTACACCGGCTACACCGGCTACACCGACTACACCGGCTACACCGGCTACACCGGCTACAACGACTACACCGAATAGACCGGCTACACCGGCTACACCGGCTACACCGGCTACACCGGCTACACCGGCTACACCGGCTACACCGGCTACACCGGCTACACCGGCAACACCGGCTACACCGGCTACACCGGCTACACAGGCTACACAGGCTACACCGGCTACACCGGCTACACCGGCTACACCGACTACACCGGCTACACCGGCTACACCGGCTACACCGGCTACAACGACTACACCGACTAGACCGGCTACACAGGCTACACCGGCTACACCGGCTACACCGGCTACACCGGTTACACCGGCTACACCGGCTACACCGGCTACACCGGCTACACCGGCTACACCGGCTACACCGGCTACACCGGCTACACCGGCTACACCGGCTACACCGGCTACACCGGCTACACCGGCTACACCGGCTACACCGGCTACACAGGCTACAACGGCTACACCGGCCACACCGACTACACCGGCTACACCGGCTACACCGGCTACACCGGCTACACCGGCTACACCGGCTACACCGGCTACACCGGCTACACAGGCTACACAGGCTACACCGGCTACACCGGCTACACCGGCTACACCGGCTACACCGGCTACACCGGCTACACCGGCTACACCGGCTACACCGGCTACACCGGCTACACCGGCTACACCGACTACACCGGCTACACCGGCTACACCGACTACACCGGCTACACCGGCTACACCGGCTACACCGGCTACACCAACTACACAGGCTACACAGGCTACACCGGCTACACCGGCTACACCGGCTACACCGACTACACCGACTACACCGGCTACACCCACTACACCGACTACACCGGCTACACCGGCTACACCGGCTACACCGGCTACACCGGCTACACCGGCTACACCGGCTACACCGGCTACACCGGCTACACCGGCTACACAGGCTACACAGGCTACACCGGCTACACCGGCTACACCGGCTACACCGACTACACCGGCTACACCGGCTACACCGGCTACACCGGCTACACCGGCTACACCGGCTACACCGACTACACCGGCTACACCGGCTACACCGGCTACACCGGCTACAACGACTACACCGACTAGACCGGCTACACAGGCTACACCGACTACACCGGCTACACCGGCTACACCGACTACACCGACTACACCTACTACACCGGCTACACCGGCTACACCGGCTACACCGGCTACACCGGCTACACCGGCTACACCGGCTACACCGGCTACACCGGCTACACCGGCTACACCGGCTACACCGGCTACACAGGCTACACAGGCTACACCGGCTACACCGGCTACACCGGCTACACCGGCTACACCGGCTACACCGGCTACACCGGCTACACCGGCTACACCGGCTACACCGGCTACACCGGCTACACCGGCTACACAGGCTACACCGGCTACACCGACCACACCGACTACACCGACTACACCGTCGGCTATGTCGGTTATGTCGGTTATGTCGGTCATGTCGGTTATGTCGCAGCTATGTCGGTTATGTCGGTTATGTCGGTTATGTCGGTTATGTCGTCTATGTCGGTTATGTCGGTTATGTCGGTGATGTCGGCTATGTCGGTTATGTCGGTTATGTCGCAGCTATGTCGGTTATGTCGGTTATGTCGGTTATGTCGGTTATGTCGGTTATGTCGGTTATGTCGGCTATGTCGGTTATGTCGGTTATGTCGGTTATGTCGGTTATGTCGGTTATGTCGGTTATGTCGCAGCTATGTCGGTTATGTCGGTTATGTCGGCTATGTCGGCTATGTCGGTTATGTTGGTTATGTCGGTTATGTCGCAGCTATGTCGGTTATGTCGGTTATGTCGGTTATGTCGGTTATGTCGGCTATGTCGGTTATGTCGGCTATGTCGGTTATGTCGGCTATGTCGGCTATGTCGGTTATGTCGGTTATGTCGGTTATGTCGGTTATGTCGGTTATGTCGGCTATGTCGGCTATGTCGGTTATGTCGGTTATGTCGGTTATGTCGGTTATGTCGGTTATGTCGGCTATGTCGGGTATGTCGACTATGTCGGCTATATCGGCTATGTCGACTATGTCGGCTGTGTCGACTATGTCGGCTATATCGGCTATGTCGACAATGTCGGCTATATCGGCTATGTCGACTATGTCGACTATGTCGGCTATGTCGACTATGTCGGCTATATCGGCTATGTCGACAATGTCGGCTATATCGGCTATGTAGACTATGTCGACTATGTCGGCTATGTCGACTATGTCGGCTATATCGGCTATGTCGACTATGTCGGATATATCGGCTATGTCGACTATGTCGGCTATATCGGCTATGTCGACTATGTCGGCTATGTCGACTATGTCGGCTATATCGGCTATGTCGACTATGTCGGCTATGTCGACTATGTCGGCTATATCGGCTATGTCGACAATGTCGGCTATATCGGCTATGTCGACTATGTCGACTATGTCGGCTATGTCGACTATGTCGGCTATATCGGGTATGTCGACTATGTCGGCTATATCGGCTATGTCGACTATGTCGGCTATGTCGACTATGTCGGCTATATCGGCTATGTCGACAATGTCGGCTATATCGGCTATGTCGACTATGTCGACTATGTCGGCTATGTCGACTATGTCGCCTATATCGGCTATGTCGACTATATATCGGCTATGTCGACTATGTCGGCTATATCGGCTATGTCGACTATGTCGACTATGTCGGCTATGTCGACTATGTCGGCTATATCGGCTATGTCGACTATGTCGGATATATCGGCTATGTCGACTATGTCGGCTATATCGGCTATGTCGACTATGTCGGCTATGTCGACTATGTCGGCTATATCGGCTATGTCGACTATGTCGGCTATGTCGACTATGTCGGCTATATCGGCTATGTCGACTATGTCGGCTATGTCGGCTATATCGGCTATGTCGACTATGTCGACTATGTCGGCTATGTCGACTATGTCGGCTATATCGGCTATGTCGACTATGTCGGATATATCGGCTATGTCGACTATGTCGGCTATATCGGCTATGTCGACTATGTCGGCTATGTCGACTATGTCGGCTATATCGGCTATGTCGACTATGTCGGCTATGTCGACTATGACGGTTATGTCGGTTATGTCGGTTATGTCGGTTATGTCGGTTATGTCGCAGCTATGTCGGTTATGTCGACTATGTCGACTATGTCGGCTATGTCGACTATGTCGGCTATATCGGGTATGTCGACTATGTCGGCTATATCGGCTATGTCGGCTATATCTGCTATGTCGACAATGTCGGCTATATCGGCTATGTCGACTATGTCGACTATGTCGGCTATGTCGACTATGTCGCCTATATCGGCTATGTCGACTATATCGGCTATGTCGACTATGTTGCCTATATCGGCTATGTCGACTATGTCGGCTATGTCGACTATGTCGGCTATATCGGCTATGTCGACTATGTCGGCTATGTCGACTATGTCGGCTATATCGGCTATGTCGACTATGTCGGCTATATCGGCTATGTCGACTATGTCGACTATGTCGGCTATGTCGACTATGTCGGCTATATCGGCTATGTCGACTATGTCGGATATATCGGCTATGTCGACTATGTCGGCTATATCGGCTATGTCGACTATGTCGGCTATGTCGACTATGTCGGCTATATCGGCTATGTCGACTATGTCGGCTATGTCGACTATGTCGGTTATGTCGGTTATGTCGGTTATGTCGGTTATGTCGGTTATGTCGCAGCTATGTCGGTTATGTCGGTTATGTCGGTTATGTCGGTTATGTCGGCTATGTCGGTTATGTCGGTTATGTCGGTTATGTCGGCTATGTCGGTTATGTCGGCTATATCGGCTATGTCGACTATGTCGGCTATATCGGTTATGTCGGCTATGTCGGTTATGTCGGTTATGTCGGTTATGTCGGTTATGTCGGTTATGTCGGTTATGTCGCAGCTATGTCGGTTATGTCGCAGCTATGTCGGTTATGTCGGTTATGTCGGTTATGTCGGCTATGTCGGTTATGTCGGTTATGTCGGTTATGTCGGTTATGTCGGTTATGTCGCAGCTATGTCGGTTATGTCGGTTATGTCGGTTATGTCGGTTATGTCGCAGCTATGTCGGTTATGTCGGTTATGTCGGTTATGTCGGTTATGTCGGCTATGTCGGTTATGTCGGTTATGTCGGTTATGTCGGCTATGTCGGTTATGTCAGCTATATCGGCTATGTCGACTATGTCGGCTATGTCGACTATGTCGGCTATATCGGTTATGTCGGCTATGTCGGTTATGTCGGTTATGTCGGTTATGTCGGTTATGTCGGTTATGTCGGTTATGTCGGCTATATCGGCTATGTCGACTATGTCGGCTATGTCGACTATGTCGGCTATATCGGTTATGTCGGCTATGTCGGTTATGTCGGTTATGTCGGTTATGTCGGTTATGTCGGTTATGTCGGTTATGTCGGTTATATCGGTTATGTCGGTTATGTCGCAGCTATGTCGGTTATGTCGCAGCTATGTCGGTTATGTCAGTTATGTTGGTTATGTCGGCTATGTCGGTTATGTCGGTTATGTCGGTTATGTCAGTTATGTCGGTTATGTCGGGTATGTCGCAGCTATGTCGGTTATGTCGGTTATGTCGGTTATGTCGGTTATGTCGGTTATGTCGGTTATGTCGCAGCTATGTCGGTTATGTCGGTTATGTCGGTTATGTCGGCTATGTCGGCTATGTCGACTATGTCGGCTATGTCGACTATGTCGGCTATGTCGACTATGTCGGCTATGTCGACTATGTCGGCTATATCGGCTATGTCGACTATTTCGGCTATGTCGACTATGTCGGCTATGTCGACTATGTCGGCTATGTCGACTATGTCGGCTATATCGGCTATGTCGGTTATGTCGACTATGTCGGCTATATCGGCTATGTCGACTATGTCTGCTATGTCGACTATGTCGGCTATATCGGCTATGTCGACTATGTCGGCTATGTCGACTATGTCGGCTCTATCATCTATGTCGGGTATGTCGACTATGTCGACTATGTCGGTTATGTCGGTTATGTCGGTTATGTCGGTTATGTCGGTTATGTCGGTTATGTCGGTTATGTCGGTTATGTCGGTTATGTCGCAGCTATGTGGGTTATGTCGCAGCTATGTCGGTTATGTCGGTTATGTCGGTTATGTCGGCTATGTCGGTTATGTCGGTTATGTCGGTTATTTCGGTTATGTCGGATATGTCGACTATGTCGGCTATGTCGACTATGTCGGCTATATCGGCTATGTCGACTATGTCGGCTATATCGGCTATGTCGACTATGTCGGCTATGTCGACTATGTCGGCTATATCGGCTATGTCGACTATGTCGGCCATGTCGACTATGTCGGCTATATCGGCTATGTCGACTATGTCGGCTATATCGGCTATGTCGACTATGTCGACTATGTCGGCTATGTCGACTATGTCGGCTATATCGGGTATGTCGACTATGTCGGCTATATCGGCTATGTCGACTATGTCGGGTATATCGGCTATGTCGACTATGTCGGCTATGTCGACTATGTCGGCTATATCGGCTATGTCGACTATGTCGGCTATGTCGACGATGTCGGCTATATCGGCTATGTCGACTATGTCGGCTATGTCGACTATGTCGGCTATATCGGCTATGTCGACTATGTCGGCTATATCGGCTATGTCGACTATGTCGGCTATGTCGACTATGTCGGCTATATCGGCTATGTCGACTATGTCGGCTATGTCGACTATGTCGGCTATATCGGCTATGTCGACTATGTCGGCTATATCGGCTATGTCGGCTATGTCGACTATGTCGGCTATGTCGACTATGTCGGATATATCGGCTATGTCGACTATGTCGGCTATATCGGCTATGTCGACTATGTCGGCTATGTCGACTATGTCGGCTATATCGGCTATGTCGACTATGTCGGCTATGTCGACTATGTCGGCTATATCGGCTATGTCGACTATGTCGGCTATGTCAACTATGTCGGCTATATCGGCTATGTCAACTATGTCGGCTATATCGGCTATGTCGACTATGTCGGCTATGTCGACTATGTCGGCTATATCGGTTATGTCGGCTATGTCGGTTATGTCGGTTATGTCGGTTATGTCGGTTATGTCGGTTATGTCGGCTATGTCGGTTATGTCGGCTATGTCGGTTATGTCGGTTATGTCGGTTATGTCGGCTATGTCGGTCATGTCGGCTATATCGGCTATGTCGACTATGTCGGCTATGTCGACTATGTCGGCTATATCGGTTATGTCGGCTATGTCGGTTATTTCGGTTATGTCAGTTATGTCGGTTATGTCGGTTATGTCGCAGCTATGTCGGTTATGTCGGTTATGTCGGTTATGTCGGCTATGTCGGTTATGTCGGTTATGTCGGTTATGTCGGTTATGTCGGTAATGTCGGCTATGTCGACTATGTCGGCTATGTCGACTATGTCGGCTATATCGGCTATGTCGACTATGTCGGCTATGTCGACTATGTCGGCTATGTCGGCTATGTCGGCTATGTCGACTATATCATCTATGTCGGGTATGTCGACTATGTCGGCTATATCGGCTATGTCGACTATGTCGGCTATGTCGACTATGTCGGCTATATCGGCTATGTCGACTATGTCGGCTATGTCGACTATGTCGGTTATGTCGGTTATGTCGGTTATGTCGGTTATGTCGCAGCTATGTCGGTTATGTCGCAGCTATGTCGGTTATGTCGGTTATGTCGGTTATGTCGGCTATGTCGGTTATGTCGGTTATGTCGGTAATGTCGGTTATGTCGCAGCTATGTCGGTTATGTCGCAGCTATGTCGGTTATGTCGCAGCTATGTCGGTTATGTCGGTTATGTCGGTTATGTCGGCTATGTCGACTATGTCGGCTATGTCGACTATGTCGGCTATATCGGCTATGTCGACTATTTCGGCTATGTCGACTATGTCGGCTATGTCGGCTATGTCGGCTATGTCGACTATGTCGGCTATATCGGCTATGTCGACTATGTCGGCTATATCATCTATGTCGGGTATGTCGACTATGTCGGCTATGTCGACTATGTCGGCTATGTCGGTTATGTCGGTTATGTCGGTTATGTCGGTTATGTCGGTTATGTCGGTTATGTCGACTATGTCGGCTATGTCGACTATGTCGGCTATATCGGCTATGTCGACTATGTCGGCTATATCGGCTGTGTCGACTATGTCGGCTATGTCGACTATGTCGGCTATATCGGTTATGTCGGCTATGTCGGTTATGTCGGTTATGTCGGTTATGTCGGTTATGTCGGTTATGTCGACTATGTCGGCTATGTCGACTATGTCGGCTATATCGGCTATGTCGACTATGTCGGCTATGTCGACTATGTCGGCTATGTCGGCTATGTCGGCTATGTCGACTATATCATCTATGTCGGGTATGTCGACTATGTCGGCTATATCGGCTATGTCGACTATGTCGGCTATGTCGACTATGTCGGCTATATCGGCTATGTCGACTATGTCGGCTATGTCGACTATGTCGGTTATGTCGGTTATGTCGGTTATGTCGGTTATGTCGGTTATGTCGGTTATGTCGCAGCTATGTCGGTTATGTCGCAGCTATGTCGGTTATGTCGGTTATGTCGGTTATGTCGGTTATGTCGGCTATGTCGGTTATGTCGGTTATGTCGGTAATGTCGGTTATGTTGCAGCTATGTCGGTTATGTCGCAGCTATGTCGGTTATGTCGCAGCTATGTCGGTTATGTCGGTTATGTCGGTTATGTCGGCTATGTCGACTATGTCGGCTATATCGGCTATGTCGACTATGTCGGCTATATCATCTATGTCGGGTATGTCGACTATGTCGGCTATGTCGACTATGTCGGCTATGTCGGTTATGTCGGTTATGTCGGTTGTGTCGGTTATGTCGGTTATGTCGGTTATGTCGACTATGTCGGTTATGTCGACTATGTCGGCTATGTCGACTATGTCGGTTATGTCGGTTATGTGGGTTATGTCGGTTATGTCGGTTATGTCGACTATGTCGGCTATGTCGACTATGTCGGCTATATCGGCTATGTCGACTATGTCGGCTATGTCGACTATGTCGGCTATATCGGCTATGTCGGCTATGTCGGCTATGTCGACTATGTCGGTTATGTCGGTTATGTCGGTTATGTCGGTTATGTCGGTTATGTCGGTTATGTCGGTTATGTCGGTTATGTCGCAGCTATGTCGGTTATGTCGGTTATGTCAGTTATGTCGGTTATGTCGGTTATGTCGGTTATGTCGGTTATGTCGCAGCTATGTCGGTTATGTCGGTTATGTCGGCTATGTCGGTTATGTCGGTTATGTCGGCTATGTCGGTTATGTCGGCTATATCGGCTATGTCGGCTATGTCGACAATGTCGGCTATATCGGCTATGTCGACTATGTCGACTATATCGACTATGTTGCTATATCATCTATGTCGGGTATGTCGAATATGTCGGCTATGTCGGTTATGTCGGTTATGTCGGTTATGTCGGTTATGTCGGTTATGTCGGTTATGTCGGTTATGTCGGTTATGTCGGCTATGTCGACTATGTCGGCTATGTCGACTATGTCGGCTATATCGGCTATGTCGACTATGTCGGCTATGTCGACTATGTCGGCTATGTCGGCTATGTCGGCTATGTCGACTATGTCGGCTATATCGGCTATGTCGACTATGTCGGCTATATCATCTATGTCGGGTATGTCGACTATGTCGGCTATATCGGCTATGTCGACTATGTCGGCTATGTCGGCCATGTCGATTATGTCGGCTATGTCGACTATTTCGACTATGGTGGCTATGTCGGCTATGTCGGCTATGTCGGCTATGTCGGCTATGTCGGCTATGTCGGCTCTGTCGGCTATGTCGGGTATGTCGGCTATGTCGCAGCTATGTAGCGGCTATGTCGACTATGTCGGCTATGTCGCAGCTATGTTGCGGCTTTGTGCATGTCGGCTATGTCGACTATTTCGACTATGTCGGCTATGTCGGTTATGTCGGTTGTGTCGGTTATGTCGGTTATGTCGGTTATGTCGACTATGTCGGCTATGTCGACTATGTCGGTTATGTCGGTTATGTGGGTTATGTCGGTTATGTCGGTTATGTCGACTATGTCGGCTATGTCGACTATGTCGGCTATATCGGGTATGTCGACTATGTCGGCTATGTCGACTATGTCGGCTATATCGGCTATGTCGGCTATGTCGGCTATGTCGACTATGTCGGTTATGTCGGTTATGTCGGTTATGTCGGTTATGTCGGTTATGTCGGTTATGTCGGTTATGTCGCAGCTATGTCGGTTATGTCGGTTATGTCAGTTATGTCGGTTATATCGGCTATGTCGACTATGTCGACTATGTCGGCTATGTCGACTATGTCGGCTATATCGGCTATGTCGACTTTGTCGGCTATGTCGACTATGTCGGCTATATCGGTTATGTCGGCTATGTCAGTTATGTCGACTATGTCGGCTATATCGGCTATGTCGACTATGTCGGCTATGTCGACTATGTCGGCTATATCGGTTATGTCGGCTATGTCGGTTATGTCGGTTATGTCGGTTATGTCGGTTATGTCGGTTATGTCGGTTATGTCGGTTATGTCGGTTATGTCGGTCATGTCGCAGCTATGTCGGTTATGTCGGTTATGTCGGTTATGTCGGTTATGTCGGTTATGTCGGCTATGTCGGTTATGTCGGTTATGTCGGTTATGTCGGCTATGTCGGTTATGTCGGCTATATCGGCTATGTCGACTATGTCGGCTATGTCGACTATGTCGGCTATATCGGTTATGTCGGCTATGTCGGTTATGTCGGTTATGTCGGTTATGTCGGTTATGTCGGTTATGTCGGTTATGTCGGTTATGTCGGTTATGTCGGCTATGTCGGTTATGTCGACTATATCGGCTATGTCGACTATGTCGGCTATATCGGGTATGTCGACTATGTCGGCTATATCGGCTATGTCGACTATGTCGGCTATGTCGACTATGTCGGCTATATCGGTTATGTCGGCTATGTCGGTTATGTCGGTTATGTCGGTTATGTCGGTTATGTCGGTTATGTCGGCTATGTCGGTTATGTCGGCTATGTCGGTTATGTCGGGTATGTCGGTTATGTCGGTTATGTCGGCTATGTCGGTTATGTCGACTATATCGGCTATGTCGACTATGTCGGCTATATCGGGTATGTCGACTATGTCGGCTATATCGGCTATGTCGACTATGTCGGCTATATCGGCTATGTCGACTATGTCGGCTATGTCGACTATGTCGGCTATATCGGTTATGTCGGCTATGTCGGTTATGTCGGTTATGTCGGTTATGTCGGTTATGTCGGTTATGTCGGCTATGTCGGTTATGTCGGCTATGTCGGTTATGTCGGTTATGTCGGTTATGTCGGCTATGTCGGTCATGTCGGCTATATCGGCTATGTCGACTATGTCGGCTATGTCGACTATGTCGGCTATATCGGTTATGTCGGCTATGTCGGTTATTTCGGTTATGTCAGTTATGTCGGTTATGTCGGTTATGTCGCAGCTATGTCGGTTATGTCGGGTATGTCGGTTATGTCGGTTATGTCGGCTATGTCGGTTATGTCGGTTATGTCGGTTATGTCGGTTATGTCGCCTATGTCGACTATGTCGGCTATGTCGACTATGTCGGCTATATCGGCTATGTCGACTATGTCGGCTATGTCGACTATGTCGGCTATGTCGACTATGTCGGCTATGTCGACTATATCATCTATGTCGGGTATGTCGACTATGTCGGCTATATCGGCTATGTCGACTATGTCGGCTATGTCGACTATGTCGGCTATATCGGCTATGTCGACTATGTCGGCTATGTCGACTATGTCGGTTATGTCGGTTGTGTCGGTTATGTCGGTTATGTCGGTTATGTCGGTTATGTCGCAGCTATGTCGGTTATGTCGCAGCTATGTCGGTTATGTCGGTTATGTCGGTTATGTCGGCTATGTCGGTTATGTCGGTTATGTCGGTAATGTCGGTTATGTCGCAGCTATGTCGGTTATGTCGCAGCTATGTCGGTTATGTCGCAGCTATGTCGGTTATGTCGGTTATGTCGGTTATGTCGGCTATGTCGACTATGTCGGCTATGTCGACTATGTCGGCTATATCGGCTATGTCGACTATTTCGGCTATGTCGACTATGTCGGCTATGTCGGCTATGTCGGCTATGTCGACTATGTCGGCTATATCGGCTATGTCGACTATGTCGGCTATATCATCTATGTCGGGTATGTCGACTATGTCGGCTATGTCGACTATGTCGGCTATGTCGGTTATGTCGGTTATGTCGGTTATGTCGGTTATGTCGGTTATGTCGGTTATGTCGACTATGTCGGCTATGTCGACTATGTCGGTTATGTCGGTTATGTGGGTTATGTCGGTTATGTCGGTTATGTCGACTATGTCGGCTATGTCGACTATGTCGGCTATATCGGCTATGTCGACTATGTCGGCTATATCGGCTGTGTCGACTATGTCGGCTATGTCGACTATGTCGGCTATATCGGTTATGTCGGCTATGTCGGTTATGTCGGTTATGTCGGTTATGTCGGTTATTTCGGCTATGTCGGTTATGTCGGCTATGTCGGTTATGTCGGTTATGTCGGTTATGTCGGCTATGTCGGTTATGTCGGCTATATCGGCTATGTCGACTATGTCGGCTATGTCGACTATGTCGGCTATATCGGTTATGTCGGCTATGTCGGTTATGTCGGTTATGTCGGTTATGTCGGTTATGTCGGTTATGTGGCAGCTATGTCGGTTATGTCGGTTATGTCGGTTATGTCGGTTATGTCGGCTATGTAGGTTATGTCGGTTATGTCGGTTATGTCGGTTATGTCGGTTATGTCGGCTATGTCGACTATGTCGGCTATGTCGACTATGTCGGCTATATCGGCTATGTCGACTATGTCGGCTATGTCGACTATGTCGGCTATGTCGGCTATGTCGGCTATGTCGACTATATCATCTATGTCGGGTATGTCGACTATGTCGGCTATATCGGCTATGTCGACTATGTCGGCTATGTCGACTATGTCGGCTATATCGGCTATGTCGGCTATATCGGCTATGTCGACTATGTCGACTATGTCGGCTATATCGTCTATGTCGACTATGTCGGCTATATCGGCTATGTCGACTATGTCGGCTATATCGGCTATGTCGACTATGTCGGCTATGTCGACTATGTCGGCTATATCGGCTATGTCGACTATGTCGGCAATGTCGACGATGTCGGCTATGTCGACTATGTCGGCTATGTCGGCTATGTCGACTATGTCGGCTATGTCGACTATGTCGGCTATGTCGGCTATGTCGGCTATGTCGACTATGTCGGCTATGTCGACTATGTCGGCTATATCGGCTATGTCGCGGCTATGTCCGCTATGTCGCAGCTATGTAGCGGCTATGTCGACTATGTCACAGATATGTCGGAGCTATTTGTACTTTGTTGTAGCTATAGGTCGACTATGTGACAGATGTTGCAGATATTATATATGTCGACTATGTCGGCTATATCGGCTATGTCGACTATGTCGGCTATATCGGCTATGTCGACTATGTCGGTTATGTCGGCTATGTCGACTATGTCGGCTATATCGGCTATGTCGGCTATATCGGCTATGTCGACTATGTCGACTATGTCGGCTATATCGGCTATGTCGACTATGTCGGCTATATCGGCTATGTCGACTATGTCGGCTATATCAGCTATGTCGACTATGTCGGCTATGTCGACTATGTCGGCTATATCGGCTATGTCGACTATGTCGGCTATGTCGGCTATATCGGCTATATCGGCTATGTCGACTATGTCGGCTATGTCGACTATGTCGGCTATATCGGCTATGTCGACTATGTCGGCTATATCGGCTATGTCGACTATGTCGGCTATGTCGACTATGTCGGCTATATCGGCTATGTCGACTATGTCGGCTATGTCGACTATGACGGCTATATCGGCTATGTCGACTATGTCGGCTATATCGGCTATGTCGACTATGTCGACTATGTCGGCTATGTCGACTATGTCGGCTATATCGGCTATGTCGACTATGTCGACTATGTCGGCTATATCGGTTATGTCGGCTATGTCAGTTATGTCGACTATGTCGGCTATATCGGCTATGTCGACTATGTCGGCTATGTCGACTATGTCGGCTATATCGGTTATGTCGGCTATGTCGGTTATGTCGGTTATGTCGGTTATGTCGGTTATGTCGGTTATGTCGGCTATGTCGGTTATGTCGGTTATGTCGGTTATGTCGATTATGTCGGTTATGTCGGCTATGTCGGTTATGTCGGTTATGTCGGTTATGTCGGTTATGTCGGTTATGTCGCAGCTATGTCGGTTATGTCGGTTATGTCGGCTATGTCGGTTATGTCGGTTATGTCGGTTATGTCGGTTATGTCGGTTATGTTGGCTATGTCGGTTATGTCGGTTATGTCGGTTATGTCGATTATGTCGGTTATGTCGGCTATGTCGGTTATGTCGGCTATATCGGCTATGTCGACTATGTCGGCTATGTCGACTATGTCGGCTATATCGGTTATGTTGGCTATGTCGGTTATGTCGGTTATGTCGGTTATGTCGGTTATGTCGGTTATGTCGGTTATGTCGGTTATGTCGCAGCTATGTCGGTTATGTCGCAGCTATGTCGGTTATGTCGGTTATGTCGGTTATGTCGGCTATGTCGGTTATGTCGGTTATGTCGGTTATGTCGGGTATGTCGGTTATGTCGGTTATGTCGCAGCTATGTCGGTTATGTCGGTTATGTCGGTTATGTCGGTTATGTCGACTATGTCGGTTATGTCGGCTATATGTCGGCTATGTAGCGGCTATGTAGCGGCTATGTCGGCTATGTCGGCTAGGTCGACTATGTCGGCTATATCGGCTATGTCGACTATGTCGGCTATATCGGCTATGTCGACTATGTCGGTTATGTCGGTTATGTCGGTTATGTCGGTTATGTCGGTTATGTCGCAGCTATGTCGGTTATGTCGCAGCTATGTCGGTTATGTCGGTTATGTCGGTTATGTCGGCTATGTCGGTTATGTCGGTTATGTCGGTTATGTCGGGTATGTCGGTTATGTCGGTTATGTCGCAGCTATGTCGGTTATGTCGGTTATGTCGGTTATGTCGGTTATGTCGGCTATGTCGACTATTTCGGCTATATCAGCTATGTCGACTATGTCGGCTATGTCGACTATGTCGGCTATATCGGCTATGTCGACTATGTCGGCTATGTCGACTATGTCGGCTATGTCGGCTATGTCGACTATGTCGGTTATGTCGGCTATATGTCGGCTATGTAGTGGCTATGTAGCGGCTATGTCGGCTATGTCGGCTAGGTCGACTATGTCGGCTATATCGGCTATGTCGACTATGTCGGCTATATCGGCTATGTCGACTATGTCGGCTATGTCGACTATGTCGGCTATGTCGGCTATATCGGCTATATGTCGGCTATGTCGCGGCTATGTAGCGGCTATGTCGGCTATGTCGGCTAGGTCGGCTATGTCGGCTATGTCATTTATATCGGCTATGTCGGCTTTATCGGCTATGTCGACTATGTCGGCTATGTCGGCCATGTCGACTATGTCGGCTATGTCGACTATTTCGGCTATATCGGCTATGTCGACTATGTCGGCTATGTCGACTATGTCGGCTATATCGGCTATGTCGACTATGTCGGCTATGTCGGCCATGTCGACTATGTCGGCTATGTCGACTATTTCGGCTATATCGGCTATGTCGACTATGTCGGCTATGTCGACTATGTCGGCTATATCGGCTATGTCGACTATGTCGGCTATGTCGACTATGTCGGCTATGTCGGCTATGTCGACTATGTCGGTTATGTCGGCTATATGTCGGCTATGTCGCGGCTATGTAGCGGCTATGTCGGCTATGTCGGCTACGTCGACTATGTCGGCTATATCGGCTATGTCGACTATGTCGGCTATATCGGCTATGTCGACTATGTCGGCTATATCGGCTATGTCGACTATGTCGGCTATGTCGACTATGTCGGCTATATCAGCTATGTCGACTATGTCGGCTATATCGGCTATGTCGACTATGTCGGCTATGTCGACTATGTCGGCTATATCGGCTATGTCGACTATGTCGGCTATGTCGACTATGTCGGCTATATCGGCTATGTCGACTATGTCGGCTATATCGGCTATGTCGACTATGTCGACTATGTCGGCTATGTCGACTATGTCGGCTATATCGGCTATGTCGACTATGTCGGCTATGTCGACTATGTCGGCTATATCGGTTATGTCGGCTATGTCGACTATGTCGGCTATATCGGCTATGTCGACAATGTCGGCTATGTCGACTATGTCGGCTATATCGGCTATGTCGACTATGTCGGCTATATCGGCTATGTCGACTATGTCGGCTATGTCGACTATGTCGGCTATATCGGTTATGTCGGCTATGTCGACTATGTCGGCTATATCGGCTATGTCGACAATGTCGGCTATGTCGACTATGTCGGCTATATCGGCTATGTCGACTATGTCGGCTATATCGGCTATGTCGACTATGTCGGCTATATCAGCTATGTCGCGGCTATGTCCGCTATGTCGCAGCTATGTAGCGGCTATGTCGACTATGTCACAGATATGTCGGAGCTATTTTAGCTTTGTTGTAGCTATAGGTCGACTATGTGACAGATGTTGCAGATATTATGTATGTCGAGTATGTCGGCTATGTCGCAGCTATGTCGCGGTTATGTCGGCTATGTCGGCTATGTCGGCTATGTCGGCTATGTCGCGGCTATGTCCGCTATGTCGCAGCTATGTAGCGGCTATGTCGACTATGTCACAGATATGTTGGAGCTATTTGTACTTTGTTGTAGCTATAGGTCGACTATGTGACAGATGTTGCAGATATTATGTATGTCGACTATGTCGGCTATATCGGCTATGTCGACTATATGTCGGCTATATGTCGACTGTATGTCGGCTATATCGGCTATGTCGACTATGTCGGCTATGTCGACTATGTCGGCTATGTCGACTATGTCGGCTATGTCGACTATGTCGGCTATATCGGCTATGTCGACTATGTCGGCTATGTTGACTATGTCGGCTATGTCGGCTATGTAGCGGCTATGTCGGCTATGTCGGCTATGTCGACTATGTCGGCTATATCGGCTATGTCGACTATGTCGGCTATATCGGCTATGTCGGCTATGTCGGCTATATCGGCTATGTCGACTATGTCGGCTATGTCGACTATGTCGGCTATGTCGACTATGTCATTTATATCGGCTATGTCGACTATGTCGGCTATGTCGACTATATCGGCTATGTCGACTATGTCGGCTTTGTCGACTATGTCGGCTATATCGGCTATGTCGACTATGTCATTTATATCGGCTATGTCGGCTATATCGGCTATGTCGACTATGTCGGCTATGTCGGCCATGTCGGCTATATCGGCTATGTCGACTATGTCGGCTATATCGGCTATGTCGACTATGTCGGCTATGTTGACTATGTCGGCTATGTCGGCTATGTAGCGACTATGTCGGCTATGTCGGCTATGTCGACTATGTCGGCTATGTCGACTATGTCGGCTATATCGGCTATGTCGACTATGTCGGCTATATCGGCTATGTCGGCTATATCGGCTATGTCGGCTATGTCGCAGCTATGTAGCGGCTATGTCGACTATGTCACAGATATGTCGGAGCTATTTGTACTTTGTTGTAGCTATAGGTCGACTATGTGACAGATGTTGCAGATATTATGTATGTCGACTATGTCGGCTATATCGGCTATGTCGACTATGTCGGCTATATCGGCTATGTCGACTATGTCGGTTATGTCGGCTATGTCGACTATGTCGGCTATATCGGCTATGTCGGCTATATCGGCTATGTCGACTATGTCGACTATGTTGGCTATATCGGCTATGTCGACTATGTCGGCTATATCGGCTATGTCGACTATGTCGGCTATATCGGCTATGTCGACTATGTCGGCTATGTCGACTATGTCGGCTATATCGGCTATGTCGACTATGTCGGCAATGTCGACGATGTCGGCTATGTCGACTATGTCGGCTATGTCGGCTATGTCGACTATGTCGGCTATGTCAACTATGTCGGCTATATCGGCTATGTCGACTATGTCGGCTATGTCGACTATGTAGGCTATATCGGTTATGTCGGCTATGTCGACTATGTCGGCTATATCGGCTATGTCGACAATGTCGGCTATGTCGACTATGTCGGCTATATCGGCTATGTCGACTATGTCGGCTATGTCGACTATATCGGCTATGTCGACTATGTCGGCTATATCGGCTATGTCGACTATGTCGGCTATGTCGACTATGTCGGCTATGTCGGCTATATCGGCTATATGTCGGCTATGTCGCGGCTATGTAGCGGCTATGTCGGCTATGTCGGCTAGGTCGGCTATGTCGGCTATGTCATTTATATCGGCTATGTCGGCTTTATCGGCTATGTCGACTATGTCGACTATGTCGGCTATGTCGACTATGTCGGCTATATCGGTTATGTCGGCTATGTCGACTATGTCGGCTATATCGGCTATGTCGACAATGTCGGCTATGTCGACTATGTCGGCTATATCGGCTATGTCGACTATGTCGGCTATATCGGCTATGTCGACTATGTCGGCTATATCGGCTATGTCGCGGCTATGTCCGCTATGTCGCAGCTATGTAGCGGCTATGTCGACTATGTCACAGATATGTCGGAGCTATTTGTACTTTGTTGTAGCTATAGGTCGACTATGTGACAGATGTTGCAGATATTATGTATGTCGAGTATGTCGGCTATGTCGCAGCTATGTCGCGGTTATGTCGGCTATGTCGGCTATGTCGGCTATGTCGGCTATGTCGCGGCTATGTCCGCTATGTCGCAGCTATGTAGCGGCTATGTCGACTATGTCACAGATATGTTGGAGCTATTTGTACTTTGTTGTAGCTATAGGTCGACTATGTGACAGATGTTGCAGATATTATGTATGTCGACTATGTCGGCTATATCGGCTATGTCGACTATATGTCGGCTATATGTCGACTGTATGTCGGCTATATCGGCTATGTCGACTATGTCGGCTATATCGGCTATGTCGACTATGTCGGCTATATCGGCTATGTCGACTATGTCGACTATATCGGCTATGTCGACTATGTCGGCTATGTCGACTATGTCGGCTATATCGGCTATGTCGACTATGTCGCAGCTATGTAGCGGCTATGTCGGCTATGTCGGCTATGTCGGCTATGTCGACTATGTCGGCTATGTCGACTATGTCGGCTATATCGGCTATGTCGACTATGTCGGCTATGTCGACTATGTCGGCTATATCGGCTATGTCGACTATGTCATTTATATCGGCTATGTCGACTATGTCGGCTATGTCGACTATGTCGGCTATATCGGCTATGTCGACTATGTCGGCTATGTCGACTATATCGGCTATGTCGACTATGTCGGCTATGTCGACTATGTCGGCTATATCGACTATGTCGACTATGTCGGCTATATCGGCTATGTCGACTGTGTCGGCTATATCGGCTATGTCGACTATGTCGGCTATGTTGACTATGTCGGCTATGTCGGCTATGTCGCGGCTATGTCGGCTATGTCGCAGCTATGTAGCGGCTATGTCGACTATGTCACAGATATGTCGGAGCTATTTGTACTTTGTTGTAGCTATAGGTCGACTATGTGACAGATGTTGCAGATATTATGTATGTCGACTATGTCGGCTATATCGGCTATGTCGACTATGTCGGCTATATCGGCTATGTCGACTATGTCGGTTATGTCGGCTATGTCGACTATGTCGGCTATATCGGCTATGTCGGCTATATCGGCTATGTCGACTATGTCGACTATGTCGGCTATATCGGCTATGTCGACTATGTCGGCTATATCGGCTATGTCGACTATGTCGGCTATATCGGCTATGTCGACTATGTCGGCTATGTCGACTATGTCGGCTATATCGGCTATGTCGACTATGTCGGCAATGTCGACGATGTCGGCTATGTCGGCTATGTCGGCTATGTCGGCTATGTCGACTATGTCGGCTATGTCAACTATGTCGGCTATGTCGGCTATGTCGGCTATGTCGACTATGTCGGCTATGTCGACTATGTCGGCTATATCGGCTATGTCGCGGCTATGTCCGCTATGTCGCAGCTATGTAGCGGCTATGTCGACTATGTCACAGATATGTCGGAGCTATTTGTACTTTGTTGTAGCTATAGGTCGACTATGTGACAGATGTTGCAGATATTATGTATGTCGAGTATGTCGGCTATGTCGCAGCTATGTCGCGGTTATGTCGGCTATGTCGGCTATGTCGGCTATGTCGGCTATGTCGCGGCTATGTCCGCTATGTCGCAGCTATGTAGCGGCTATGTCGACTATGTCACAGATATGTCGGAGCTATTTGTACTTTGTTGTAGCTATAGGTCGACTATGTGACAGATGTTGCAGATATTATGTATGTCGACTATGTCGGCTATATCGGCTATGTCGACTATGTCGGCTATGTCGACTATGTCGGCTATGTCGACTATGTCGGCTATATCGGCTATGTCGACTATGTCGGCTGTATCGGCTATGTCGACTATGTCATTTATATCGGCTATGTCGACTATGTCGGCTATGTCGACTATGTCGGCTATATCGGCTATGTCGACTATGTCGGCTATGTCGACTATATCGGCTATGTCGACTATGTCGGCTATGTCGACTATGTCGGCTATGTCGACTATGTCGGCTATATCGGCTATGTCGACTATGTCGGCTATATCGGCTATGTCGGCTATATCGGCTATGCCGACTATGTCGGCTATATCGGCTATGTCGACTATGTCGGCTATGTCGACTATATCGGCTATGTCGACTATGTCGGCTATGTCGACTATGTCGGCTATATCGGCTATGTCGACTATGTCGCAGCTATGTAGCGGCTATGTCGGCTATGTCGGCTATGTCGGCTATGTCGACTATGTCGGCTATGTCGACTATGTCGGCTATATCGGCTATGTCGACTATGTCGGCTATGTCGACTATGTCGGCTATATCGGCTATGTCGACTATGTCATTTATATCGGCTATGTCGACTATGTCGGCTATGTCGACTATGTCGGCTATATCGGCTATGTCGACTATGTCGGCTATGTCGACTATATCGGCTATGTCGACTATGTCGGCTATGTCGACTATGTCGGCTATATCGACTATGTCGACTATGTCGGCTATATCGGCTATGTCGACTGTGTCGGCTATATCGGCTATGTCGACTATGTCGGCTATGTTGACTATGTCGGCTATGTCGGCTATGTCGCGGCTATGTCGGCTATGTCGCAGCTATGTAGCGGCTATGTCGACTATGTCACAGATATGTCGGAGCTATTTGTACTTTGTTGTAGCTATAGGTCGACTATGTGACAGATGTTGCAGATATTATGTATGTCGACTATGTCGGCTATATCGGCTATGTCGACTATGTCGGCTATATCGGCTATGTCGACTATGTCGGTTATGTCGACTATGTCGGCTATGTCGACTATGTCGGCTATATCGGCTATGTCGACTATGTCGGCTATATCGGCTATGTCGACTATGTCGGCTATATCGGCTATGTCGACTATGTCGGCTATGTCGACTATGTCGGCTATATCGGCTATGTCGGCTATGTCGGCTATGTCGACTATGTCGGCTATGTCGGCTATATCGACTATGTCGGCTATGTCGACTATGTCGGCTATATCGGCTATGTCGCGGCTATGTCCGCTATGTCGCAGCTATGTAGCGGCTATGTCGACTATGTCACAGATATGTCGGAGCTATTTGTACTTTGTTGTAGCTATAGGTCGACTATGTGACAGATGTTGCAGATATTATGTATGTCGAGTATGTCGGCTATGTCGCAGCTATGTCGCGGTTATGTCGGCTATGTCGGCTATGTCGGCTATGTCGGCTATGTCGGCTATGTCGGCTATGTCGGCTATGTCGGCTATGTCGGCTATGTCGGCTATGTCGGGTATGTCGGCTATGTCGGCTATGTCGGCTATGTCGGCTATGTCGGCTATGTCGGCTATGTCGGCTATGTCGGCTATGTCGGCTATGTCGGCTATATGTCGGCTATGTCGCAGCTATGTAGCGGCTATGTCGGCTATGTCGGCTATGTCGACTATGTCGGCTATGTCGGCTATGTCGACTATGTCGGCTATGTCGGCCATGTCGACTATGTCGGCATAGCCGATATAGCCGACATAGTCGACATAGCCGACATAGTCGACATAGCCGACATAGCCGACATAGTCGACAACAGGGGCCGAGCTATTCGCAAAAAACTCGTATCTCGGCTCCTGAACGCCGTAAAGCTACGTGCATAGTTTAAATCGACTCGTGATGCCAATGCAAGGGTGAAATTTTTTCTCTTTCGTGCGGCGTCCGGGCGCCCGGAAAACGGCGTATTCGCGTTCTACGGGCGCCCACGAGTCCGTCCGTGTGCGGGAAATCGAAATCGAACAAAAAAAATTAAAATTCAATCATATTATTTTCCTTCAACCGGACATATCTCAGCTCTGGTAAATCCGATTCAGGAAATTCTTTTTTTCGAGCATTCTTCTCTTTGTGCTGATTCCAGCGAGGGGTTGTTTTAGTTTCTGCTCCTTTCACGAGCCGAGATATTCGACCAAACGCACCGAAAAAAATATTAATTTAATTATTTTTCAATTTATACCGTGTCTAAAATCGTTGGTTTTCGGGCCATAACACGCCTTTCGCTTGTCCGATCGAGACGAACGACCCATCGTTGCATTCTTCTACTCGAGACGATCACTTGAACACCAAAATCGACCTCTTGGGACTTCGTTTGGGATCGCCAGAGCCCCCGCAAGAAATTTTGCTTTAACCGGGAATATCTCAGCTCTGGTAACTCCGATTCGGAAAATTCTTTTATTCGAGCGTTCTTCTCTTTGCGCTGATTCCAGCGAGGGGTCGTTCAATTCTCTGCCACATTCACGAGTCTAGATATTCCACCAAACGTACCGAAAAAAATGCCTATACTTTAACGTGGCGCGGCGAATTTTGTCAAAGTACAAAGTCCCGTAAGGAATACATGGGCTGTGTTAAATGGTCTGCTCCCGCTGTTTGCCCGTAGAATCACATATATCCAACACGCGTCATCAATCTAGGCGGCCAACGTGATACTGTCTACACATCAAATCACGATTTCTCCATATGAAATGCTATCAAGTCGCAAAAGTGCTAATGAACGGCTCCACGAACTCACGAAGCCACCGAATTGGTTGTGAGACACTGCATGAGCCTTTTAACGATCCCTACTGTACCGAATACGACCCTAACCCCTAACCCTAACCCTAACCCTAACCCTAAACCTAAACCTAAACCTATCCCAAAGCTCACAGTAACAAGTCCGTCGCTGCGAACGTCAGAGTATCGCAAAATTCGGGGAAATCAGGAGTCCAACCGTGGCAACTCGTGTCCAAGGAACCGCGCAGTGAGTTGGTGGGTTGGCGCAGACTCATAACAATGAGAGAGAAGATTGGTGATCAGCCTACAGCATTGCCACGAAGTGCAATGAAATGAATATGTTCAAATCCTGCCGGATATTCTTCAGCGTTATAAAAAATCTGGCATTATAATATATGTGGTCGCATAAAAGGTACATATTTCGACCTTCCACATCATTCAGACTGATGTGACATCATATAATGACATATTCCCGAATGCTTGACTCGACTCGACTCGACTCGACTCGACGCCTAATACTCGATTCAGAATCGAATTACTCAAGTACTCGATCCTGCCAAGCCCCAGTCGAGCCTTACCCCTTTCCAAATCCAAATACGTCCTTATCAAAAGTCCAAATAGGGCACGAAAAAATCTTTCTGGGCATAATCAATTTTTATCACTGGTAATATGTTAATTGATTGAGTGTTGCAAAGTTTTTCTCGAGTAGTAAAATGCCTTTTTCTCCTGTTATCTCTCGTTCGCGAAAGCGAAAGTGTGACTGAGTTATTTTTGTCATGAACGCGTTCGGTTGCTGATCAGGATCATAGCTGGCAAATAATAATGTTATGACATTGCCAGTCTTCTGAATGATCTACGTCCAAGGAAATATCATGTACCTAACAAAACATGAAAATGAAATTTGTGCAACAGGCACAATTTGTATTAATCAATACCGCTTGAATGATTATTTGGCAGGCCTGGGCTCAGACGCTTGCTTGCCCGGAGGATATTACTGCTCAGCATTCTGAATGCAGCATAATTGCTAATAATAATAGTCATTCAATATAAAAGTCGAACATGATTACGTCAAGGCATGACATTAATTTCAAAATCTGAAGAGGCAGCAGGTAGGCAGCATGGGATTAGTAATTATGCTGCGTTCAGAATGCTGAGCAGTAATTTCCTCCGAGCAAGCAAGCGTGACGACGTGTGTTGAGTATCTATCCCTAGGTTAGTTATCTATAATGTAGCACTGCCTCTTTGTACATATTCTTGCCATGTCTTTTATTATTCTTTTGCTAGCTTGAGGTAATTGCATTGCGTCTTTTTCAGGTCTTGCCAATTTTGATGATTTTTTCATCACCTCTTGCTGCCTCAAGTCACTGCCACGAATTACTTTTGGATCACTCAAATTTTTCAAGCCAACGTGCGACACCACAAGGTACACTTCTAAAATGACAAGGGTTTAATGTTCTGCCGTGTCCCATTCATCTTGGCTTGTTCATTTGCTACTACTCACTATCGCCAACTGTATATAGTTTCATTGCATGTATAAATTTTGCAATATACTGATTTGCCCGATGACCGTGTGAATAGATGTTATTGAATGAGATTTCGGGGTATGATATTGGTGGATGAGATATTACAGCAGTAGGAGACAGGGCAAGTGGTCGATTGCGGCGGCAGGCTGTGTCACCTAACCGGCGTTGTGGGGCACCCAAGTGGTCTACCTAATACCGACAGATATAGCCGCCAAAGTTTTGTGGTTACCGAACAAGAGATGGGCCTTTCTACATTGTACTGTCACTAGACTAATAACACCAGTTATTAGATACTTCCATTAAATGTGTATTTTAAATATTTAATATTTTAATATAAGAATAATTGAGGGGAGCTCCCTAGTTTGTTTAGTAACTTATTCACGCCCTCTTAGCATCGTGTATAAACACCGTACCAGGTCTTCGACTGCAGTATTAAATAATTATTAATGTAATCATTTCAAAGTACCGCAAGAGTGCGTTAGAATAAAAAGATAGGAAGATGTTGAAACGCCTTGGAGTAGTATTTGACACCACACACCCACCAGAGCCTAGGACGAGAAGCATTCATATTGGATGGAAAGAAATTAGAGATATCATAAAAACTACGATATCGTGACTGCTCCCGATTATTTTAACAATGTGACTGGCTACAAGAGCATGGAAATCATAGAGCAGCGGTTCTTAAAGCTTAGAACGACTGTAAACAGATAGTACTGAATTCATTGTACATTATGCCATTATTTTACTGCCTATTTTCTGCTTTTTCCTCAATTCTTTCAGCAGAGCAGAGCAATTGATTTCTAACCCTGCACCGCTCATTTCTTTTCCGCGATGTCCAATCGCCAATTTCATAGCCAGCAGTGTCCCCTTTACGCTCGCCAACGCCCGCACAGGAAAGCTGTTGCTCACTTTGGGAACCACTTTGCTGAACCATGGTTGTATCAAGTTGTTTTCTGATTTTCGTGCAATATAGTGTAGTGCACAGACTTTTATTCCATGAAATAAAACTTTTTTTCTTTTCTTATCTACATTATCCAGTACATATGAAATGTGTAAACCTTTTCAGGCAATCAATAAAATAACGTATATAATTTAACCTTGGCGAATATGAGCAAGGAATCAAAAAACTGTGATCGCACGTGTATTCCAAGCATTGATCCCTGCCTCCGTTGGACCAATGCAACGATTTTCGAACCATGGTTCAGGTTGGCCCAAGACTACGAGCAAGACGGGCCCATTGGTGAATATGGGACTGGTGGAGAACCTCGTGGGCAGCAACGAGGAATCTCAAATATAAATAAAACCATATAATTTGCCGTGATAATCGATCTAATATTTCTTAGTGACTCACAGGTACTTGTTTTTTTAGGCTCAAAGTGCGATTTCATGACTACGGGATGTTTCTACTTACAGACTGTAAAGCAATGAGATAAAAGTACAGGAATCTGTTGTTGCAATACTCATGGCTTCTTTTTAGCGGCAAGTATACTGCCCTTCGCGGGATTAGGCTACTTTTTTACCTTTTCTTCTCTACCTTTTTTTCAATTCACCGAGCCGAGAACAGTGGGCCCCCGTTTCATGAAGTTCGGAGGCTACTCGTGTTTCGGGGCCCTTGAGTCCTAGCGGGGCGTTTCTTTCGCTAAGAGCTTATGGGACATATTACAAAACGAGACAATTCGACGCATAACTAACTAAACATGTTCCGCGACAAATCGATTTGTGAACGCCATTTCGTAATTGATGTCGATAAAAATGGGTAACGTGGATTGATCAGAAATTTCACATTTTTCGGAATTCATGATGTACGCGTGCCAAGGTTTGGACAACCCTGGCAAAGTTTATCCGATTCTCATACGCATATTACTTGCCGTTCATACAAAATGAGGTCAAAGCTGTATGGGTGGAGTTTCTAATATCTGTGCACTGTACAGTAAAAATACATTATAAAATAGACTTTCCATCCCCTACACATGCACGCAAAAGTAACTTATGCGAGGGCGTTGAACTGCGTTTCATTGGCCCTAAACCGTTCAAGCTCCCATGATCTTCTTCATGAGCCAGCTGGGGGATGAGTATATAAATAGGACGAGAAGTGCAGTCAGCAGAAGAACAATCAGCAGTTTGATGATCAACCATTTGAATCTGGTGCAAATCAGATAGCGTAGAGACTTGAGTGGATTCATGAACCAGACGTAGGATGTATCCGGGCGACTGAAAACATGAATTGATCATTCGTAAACAAATACAAACAATGAATATCGTTACACTCATGCTTCTTTCGAAATTAATTCACAGATTACTTGTTAATTGATTAGCAAGTTCGGTCGCAATTATTTGTCATGCGATTCGGTGTCATTTCTACGTATTAAGTAACCTCGTTAAGCTCCGATGATTTTCTTCGAGAACCACTGGGGAGAAGCGTAGATGAACAAAACCAGAAGTGCGATCAGCAAGATTCCGATAACGAGTTTTATGATGAGCCATTTGAATCGAGCGCAAATCAAATATCGAAACGACTTCCAAGGATTGAGAAACCACAGAAACGAGGTGTCAGGGCGCCTGAACAATTCGCAATTGATGTCATTTCAATTTGCTCTACGACGAAGGGAATCGGGGAATACAGAAGTGTTAGAATTTGATAATTCACTTACTTTGGCTTTTCAAGCGGGTCTGGCTCATCACGCCCATATCCTGCAGGGTTTTTCTCCGCTTCATCTGACGTCATCAAAATGATTTCAGCTTCAACTTTTCCCTAGACATCAACTTGCTATAAATCCATTTCCTACACTCGAATGCAATTGCATTATTCAGCCTTCTGGCAGTACATAACCTCAATATCGCAACAAATAATACTTCGACTTTGTCATATTTATTCCACTCCAAGTTTTTGACTCTCATCATGTCTATCAGCGAGCGTCAGTAAATACGATTAGTCAGATTTGATAAATACAGATGATTTTGTCGTGATGACGTAATAATTACAAGTGTGGAATAAATTTGGCAATTAAACATAGAACATATTGTTCCTTGTCAAATTTATTAATTGGTTCATTTTCGTGTGTATGATATTGCTCTATTATTGTTTAAGATCTTACCGTTAATACTTACAGTAATTTCCAATTCGTCTTGCTCATTCTTTGCTGTAAATGGCCACCAGCCTTTGATTTTTTTCTGCTTGAACAACGATACCATCGGGACGCCTTTGCCAGCTCGCTCATCTTCTTCGGTGGCCATGTTCAGGCTACATTTGGCCGCGGACTTGGCCCCTCGCGGTAGATGCGTGAGATCGAGTGTCAGAGAACCTGAAACAGTTGATGATTCTGATTCTGTCGAGGAGATTCTAACCTAGCAGTGATTTACCCAGGAAGTCGTCTGCGGAAAAATGGTCGGCATCCCAAACTTGCAGATTCAATCGCGGTGGGATTTTGAATTCCGTTTCATCCCACGAGAAGATCGATTCCTATGGATAAACGGTTTTTGTTTTAATTGCAAATTATCGCATACCTATTACTTTTATGGCGTCTCAGTACGAAGATTTTGAATTCGGTCATCGAAGTCATAGTGAGAATAAATAGCGCGACTAAAATAAAGCTTTTTACCAATTCGTGTAGGACAGTGGTTCCCAACCTTTTTCCACCCACGTACCATTTCGAGGTTTTCTGCAATGCTCGCGTACCACCTACGCTAGGTTACCATATTTTTGATGCACAAATTCCGGGCGCTCTTCAGCGCCTACTAGTGGATTTCAAAATGAGTTATGAGCACATTGTCGATCAATATGACGCCACATCAGCAAATCTTTGTCTATCAACTGGAGGTGGTCACGATCCGGTTCAGGAATATGTGGTTGTGTGTCGTAAGTTGCAACCAGGGCGGAAGCGACATTTTTCAGCCCCTTCCCGCCCAAATAACACTGATTTGGCCCCACCCTAGGGTAATCGATGAAACTTCTTGGGGCTTACTATATGCATCTTGTTTCTATATGCATCTGGTTGCTAAATGATTTGAATGAATTATGTCATTAATATTGGTTCTTACATATATTACTATATCATTTGATCCTCTCACCGAGCGCCCACATGATCAGAGTTAGCGGTAGAGCTGGTGGAGGATGATGACTTCGAAAATGCAAGGAGCGTAATTGTACATCGTTAAGTCATGTTCATGTGATACTGATAAGATTATTCATCAGCCTAATGCCGGTGCGCACTGCACCACTTCTATGGTCGCTAATTTCCAAATTGAAAATGTTCCGTGGCCCAGCTCGAAATTTAATGAGCTGACTACTAATTAAAGGTCGGCCCATTTGCCAAGACGGCCTATTTTGGAAGCTGATTATGTTCAACATCTTCACGAACCCGTGAATAAAGGCAAACTACCCCCAGGTTTAAAACCACCACCTCTAGTTAAAGCATCTAAACGGCCTAAACCGACTCTATGAATATACCGTTATATATCTTGTAATAGTGATTACAATCAGACTTAATTTTGTAAATGAAAGTTATTTTTGTTCATTTTTGATCGCTATTTTTGCGAGGGTGGTAGTCCGCGTATTAAAACAATATATGTGAAACTTAATCGCGCACCGCGCGAAGAAAAATTTCATGCAGCCTAAATCCGCTCAAAAATAGTATTGTTTATGTTGATTTACGAAAATATTATTAGCTTACTTAAAGCCTTCAAAATTCCGGACATTTGGTCATATTTTAGAAATTCCTCCCGGACGCAGTTTTAACAGTGAAATTCCAGACATGTTCGGGAAATTCCGGATGTATGGCAACCCTAACTACATAAGTTACGCCATGAAGAAATAACAAGTTAGAATCGAGGGCGTCTCACGAATGAAGGTATTTCAGGTACGTTAGGGCGATTCCAATAAATATTTACTATACCGACAATCCTAATAGGAGGTTAAGAAATATAAAATCATGAAACAAAGTGGCCAATTTTGAGCCCAAGTTTTAGGAAGTGCTCGCGTACCACCTGAATAAGTTATGCGCGCCGAAGGCGTTCAAAAATGTTACCACCGTGTTGAGCAGCGAAACAGAAAATAAACTGCCCATTTTAAGGCGCACTATATGATTTCTGTAGTGGGTCCATTTGGAATTCTTGTGGTCAAATACATTAAAACGGAATTTGGTTAGGTAAGAATCCCAATGCTTTACGACTAGATCTCTTCCCGTAGGCCGTCATTGGTGGGATTGCCCCTACCCACGACGACGACTTTACCACGACGACGAAGACGGCTTAAAAGTCAAAATCAACCCCACCTGAACAAATAACTCCCTTCGGTCGAAAAAAACAGAATCTACTCGCGTACCACCTGGAAGACCTTCGCGTACCACTAGTGGTACCCGTACCACATGTAGGGAATCACTGGTGTAGGACGTACATTGTGATGACGTCATGCCACAGCAGATGACGCCGCGTTACGCACGCGCAATGTATAATTATGTGCGAATGAAATGTCTACCATTTGCAAAGAAGATGAGTAGAGTTCAGGGTTGTAACCATGTCACAAGGTTCCGAGTCAGTTTTATAGTTTGACTCGAGTCAGGTCGAGTCACTTTCAATTTACCACCGAGTCAAGTCCGATTCCAAGTCAGGAAGAAACGGATCGAGACGAAGTCATCGTATTTAATGTTTAGTATTGAGTTTAAATCCGGTTCAACTTTATAAAGCTCTTGGATGATATCGAAGGCCTCGGATTTATAATGTACTCATGTCTATTCAAACAGGTAAAAGACAGTTTGTGTGCCTATTTTTGAATTATCGGTCCCTGATATACGAGAGTTAAACAAGTCATTCACAATGAGTCAGGTCATATGACTTGGTCGGGTTATGTGTAATGACTCAAGTACAAGTTCAGTCAATACACGAATTGACTCGAGTCAATGAAAACGTCGTGTCAAGTCATTACAACCCTAATAGTGTCCGCCGTGTGATTTTATTTCGTTTGTGCTTCGCTCTGTGCATTGCAAACGGTGTCCGAGTCATTTTAGCAACATTAACATTTTAATGGATGTTTGAATGAAGGCTTGCCTCTGCTTTAAGAGATAAGAAAACTGCCTTTAGGATGTTTGCTATTTATTTGGAAAGCTTTACGCATTTACGTTATTATCGGTAGCACTGATGATCTCGTTTTTTTCAGTCCAACAAACCTATTTTACTGGTCAACAACCAATTACGCTTCCAGGCATATGTACACCGGTCACGGGTGACTATTCCGAGAGTAATATTCGGTATTTTAGACTCGGTATAGAGAGCAATATGACGTTTAAAGACAGATATTTTTAAAACTAGGTGATAATTGAAAATGTCACTTTCTCAGACCTTTTTTGTTACAACAATCTTTTCTTCGGCAATGAGATATTCGAACGGATATATGAACCGCCAATTGAAGTTGCCTTCGCCGGTAAGAGATCGATAATGAATGTCAGTCTCTTGTTTGTCTTCGCCGACCAACCATCTTCATTAAAATGGAAGTACGGTAAACTCAAATATAGTGAACTTATATGTGTAAGGAAAGGCTCGTGATGAATCACCGCCAGGGCCGTAACTGCCACACCCCAAACCCCCCAATTGGGGGCGAGTTCGAAGGGGGCCCAAAATTATTTTGTGAATAAGCAGAAATTATAGATTATTTTTTGAGAATTTATTCAACTTTTTCAAAATTTTTTCGCGCTTTGCGCGATTTCAGGTTGCCAAATATCTCTATTATCTGCTATTCTTCCCCTAAGAAAAAATACGCAATATTTGTAGAAATGGGCATCTCAGCGTTGGCCATTACCGCGCCACGACCCACCAAGTCATATAAAGTTTCAGGCCATGTAACATGCGACTCCAAGAAGTATGCCAGAACGGTCCGCAGCGAGAAAACCTTGGCCGAAAAGGACTGCCCTTATGCTGACCGCAAACTGCGTTTATATACAAAATACATATAGGTTTAATTGTCCATAGGCGCCTAAATGACTGGCGCCAATGTTCCTGTCTTGGTAATCTAAACCTTACAAGACAATTACCATCCCGCAGGAAAAAATTTATATGCCAGCGGAGAAATACCAATTTGAAATCGTGTGATCTTCAAGTTTAGTACTTTTGGGCGATTCTATATTTTTGATATAGCAGACAGGAGGTCACGAAAAAACGCCATGTAACGAAGTCATACCAACGGGTCCGCCCGCCCGAAAATGTTCAAGTTTTATTTACGGGCTTAACAGTTTCAAATACACCTCACTCAGCTCTACCGGTAAATCTGGATACGTGATTAGAGAGAGGATAAAAATTGATAGCAATATATATTGAATTCCCGATCATATTGACCGATTAATTCATTAATTCTAGAAATTGGTCGCGCTTAACGCGTTTCGGTGGGACAAGCTGACTCACCAAACAAACACAAGTAGATGATAAGTAGCGGTAAACAGCGTGGAGCCTGAGGGGGTTGGGGGGGAGAAGCCTCGAAGCCCCCCTTAAGTTCGGTTCATCACCCCGTGGGGGCCCAAGACCAACGTTATGGGGGGACTGACGAAGTGCTGTTACGGCCCTGATCACCCCTCAACTATTCCATAGGTATTTCCTTTCAAATTTTTTACAACACTAATGCTCAATAACTTCTCGCCTTAATCAAGTGATCAGAAGCTAACCGGTCTACAATTATGTGTGAATTCGTGTAGCAACAGTTGATAACAAATGGCGAAAAAGAAATCTAATTTTGGTATTCTCCGATACTAGAACCACAATCTTGGTGATTCATAAAAAATCGACCTATTTCGAATGACGAAATTCACATTAATTTCAGGCCGCCACATTTCACGACGAACATGAGCAGGAAAATCGGCCACAAGAAGTACATTCAAGATTGATTAAATTACCCTCCAAGGTAAATGCCAGATATGATTATTATTCTTCACCGTCAAGTAATCATCATCTTGCCATAGAGCAGTGGTTCCCAACGTGGGCGATATCGCCCCCCAGGGGGCGATTTGGCGATCTAGGGGGGCGAAAATGACGAAGGGGGCGACAGGGGGGCGAAAATGGACAAAGGGGGCGACGGGGGGCGAAAATAGCGAAGGGGGCGATAGGGGGGCGATGACGCGTAAAAACGGCTGACCTTTTTTTTTTTTTTTTTTTTTTTTTTTTAGTCATCCACCTAGCAATGCGGAGCGAAAAAACGTTATTTTCAGCTCTGAGCGGTAAAAGATGACCTTTTTTTTTTTTTTTTTAGTCAACCCGCCAGTGATAACAGTCTGTATGCCCAATTATCGGTGCAGAAAATTTGGGGGGCGATGATCGGTGTTGACCTTGAAAAGGGGGCGATGGGTCGAAAAAGGTTGGGAACCACTGCCATAGAGCCTCGTCAATTTTTCGAATTTTCACTCGAAATTGATTTGATGGTTCAATTCCTATCATGGTGTCTATTTGATAAGGGACGCTATTGCAATGTCGGGTCGGGTTCGAGATCATCTTCCAATGTACGGAGCGGTATTAATCTTGGGCCTGCGATCAGCTTGCTGTTAGAGGGTCAACTCTTGATTTTATTATAACATTGACGTCACCCTTTCACGTAGATGTCCGACGCTTTATCGCCGGTGAAGAAATCATCGTCTTGCAGGACAACGTCGTCAGTGTTCCAAATGATGACACGGAGCTGAAATCTAATTTAAATGGTCATTGTAGTGGCTAAGTTATTCCTATCTGACATTCCTGATGGTTCCAATGCTAATATCATCACAAACCTTCCGATTACATTAGATCTCGATAATGTTACAGGAACATATATCAATAAATTCACAGTGTTCGCAGTGTTGTGAAATAGCGTAGAACATTAAACAAGAATCGATTCCATTTTAAATGAGCTGGACTCTGACAGATTTCGATGTTACTTTTTAAAATTTATAACCCACTATTTTAGGATATTGCATATTGCATTGAGTAATCTAGATTCAGCGATATGCTACGTAGCATCAAGTTCCCACGAAACTCTATACAATACATTAAAGTTTATGACTTTGTAAGAAAATGCTTTGTAATATTTGTCTGAATGTATGACCATATTGGTCAAAACTACCGATCCTTGTCGGAGATCTGTAACATCTACATCTTGAACATGGCGGCCCACGTCTATTTATTCACGTCGCATTGACGTAAACAGAACCGCGATATTGGACTGGGGCTACCCACTGTGAAAGTATATTGGAATGCCTTAAAAGACATTGCTTTGTGAAGGGTTCCGTACCCACAGTACGCGATATTGGGTATTAATCTTACATACCCTTTTGGTTTTCTCGGTGAAATATCCACTGCTGATCCTGGGGGAGGCATATCCATAGGGAACATGTCGACCCACATTTCAAGTCGACCCTGTAAACATAACATGTTTCATAAACGAGAGACGTTTAAGTACTCATTCAGTGAATCTCAAATTGACAAGTCCGCACCATAACACTCTGATCACCTGCAAATAATTTTGTCTCATTACCAGGCAGGGCTTGAATAGATTGTGACTTAGAATCAACTTGTCATACCCGTATTTTAGAATATTCTAGTCGAAGAGCTTCTTGGAGGTACAGAACTTCAATATACAATCAGGACCGTAACTGCCGCACACCCAAAACCCCCAATTGAGGGGGGGCGAGCTTGAAGGGGCCCAAAATTATTTCGTGAATTGGCATAAATTGTAAGGTTTTTTTTTTAGAATGTATGCAGCCTTTTCAAAATTTTCTCGCGCTCGGCGCGATGTCATGTTGCCAAATATCTTGATTATTGGGTACTCTTCACCCAAGAAAAAATAAGCAAGATTTATAGAAATGGGTATATCGGCGTTGGCCATTACCGCGCCACGACGCACCAAGATACATAGTTTTAGGCCATGTAACATGCGACTCCAAGAAATGTGCCAGAATGATCGGCAGCGAGAAAACCTTGACCGAAAAGAACTGCGCTTATGCTGATACGTATAGGTTTAATTGTCCATAGACGCCTAAATGACCGACGCCGAATGTTCCTGTCTTAGCAATCTGAATCTCACAAGAGAAATACCATCCCGCAGGAAAACATTATTTGCCAGTGACGAAATACCAATTTGAAATCGTGTGCGTCTTTTAGGTTAGTACATTATTGCTATTATATATTTTTGATATAGCGGAGGTCACGAAATAACATCATGTAACGAAGTCATACCAACGGTTCCGTCCGCCTGAAGATGTTTAATTAGCCTCTTATTTACGGGCCCTACAGTTTCCAAGACACCTCACTCAGCTCTACCAGCAAATCTGATAACTAGGGCAATTTTTTTTGACATGTCAAAAAAAGTCAAAATTAGGTCAAAATTGTAGCGTTAGGTCAAAATTTGTCAAAATTGTTTACAAAGTCAAACATTTTTTGACCTCTGCATTTCGTTTGTATCGTAGATTTTGCGCTGTCGGTGAACTTATCATTTGATATTTTACAGCTTGTAGCCTACTTTATAGGCCTACCGTTGTAAACGGACCATCGTCTGCTCATTGTGAATCATAAATAGTCAAATGAAACAAATAGTGACATGGTTTTATGGTCAACGTACCGCAATATCCTTGCTGAAGCAAGACTGCTTGGACATTGCATGGTTCTTATATCAAGAAGCGCAAGCTGAAAAATTGTGATATAGACAACATTGTCAGAATGAAGCAACACGGTTTGTCACCAGCAGTGTGCACACAACTTGAGTGTTGTCAGCCAACAAATGCTGCTGTTGAACGTTTTTTCTCCGTTCTTGGCAAGCTACGTAGTAAGGACAGACACTTTCTACCCGAGAATGTAGGAAAGGATCTTTCGTTGTACTACAACAAATTTTAATTATTTCCACCAGAATACGTAATGTAACAACTGGAATTCTTCATAGGGCCAGATTTCGTTAAAATACTAGTTTTTCATGTAAAAATCTGTCAGTTTTTGAGCCAAAAACGTTTTTTCAGGCCAATCTACTTTGTAAGGACAGACAGTTCCAACCAGAAATTAAGATAAGTAGTACAATTTTAACATTATATGCGAAAACACCTCATTTGCATACGTGAGGTCAAAATTTGGTCAAATTTCAGGTTTTTTAGGTCAAAAAAGGTCAAAATTTAAATTTTTTAGGTCAAAATCTTCCGTTTTTTAGGTAAAAAAAAATTGCCCTACTGACAACGCGAGCAGAGAGTACAAGAAATTGATAGCAATATATATGCAATTCCCAATCTTATTGACCGATTTTATCATGAATTATTGACAACTTTCGCGCCTGGCGCGTGCTCACTAAATACTACAACTAATTTCGCGGTAAAAGCGAACAACGTGATGGAGGGAGGGTCGGTTTATCACCCTTTGACAGCCCAAGACCCTAGTTTTTTACGGGGCCTGACGAAGTGCTGTTTCGTTCCTGCCAACAGGTATACGCCCGAAGATATTTAATTATTATTGAGTGGTCGTAACTTTTCAAACACACCTCACTCTGCTTTACCGGTAAATCTGATTACGTAAGCAGAGAAAGGATGAAAATTGATAGCAATATATATGCAATTCTCGATCATATTGACCGATTCAATAAAGAATTATAAAAAAAATTCGCGCTTCGCGCGGTTAGTCGAGAATTGCATACTCATTAAACGGCCCCCAGTATAGATGATAAGTAGTGGTAAATACGTATAAGCTGAGGGGGGTATGGGGTCTGGGAAGGCCGGTTTATCACCCTATGGGGGGCCCAATACCTACGTTTTGGGGGGGCCTGACGAAGTGCTGTTACGGTCCTGTATACAATTGAATAGTATATTCATATTGATATGAACCCGAATATTTTCGGCTGACACTCGTCAGGGGTAATCGTCAGCTACTAGGAGAGAATTGGAAAGAACATTGTATATCAACAATCGTATCACAAAATATGACGTCACCAGCCGTTCACAATTCCATTTGTGTGCCTTGGAGTCGACTTCTATCAAAATACACCAACCAAAACAAAAGGAGTTCCTGTACCACCTAAAAATAGTACACTGAACGCTCTCTCATTCGAAATTTCATGCTGGTGACGTCATATTTTGTGATGCGATTGTTGATATACAATGCTCTTTCCAATTCTCTACTAGTTGCTGACGATTACCCCTGACGAGTGTCAGTCGAAAATATTCGAGTTCATTTCAATATGAATATAATATTCAATTGAATATTCTAGTCGCGAAATGAATCGAACCTGTTCTATTCCAGGCTTTTCCGGGCAGTAAAGAGATCGGGTTTCGACATGCTCCGGCAGCAGATTGCATCCAACTTTCCGGATCTCGTTCCAACTTCGTAGCGCAACCAGAGCGACATGTTCATCCGTCGCCTTTTTGTGACCTTGACGTAAGGTAAACGTAAAGAGATGGACGCACACATTCGATCAGGAACATGTGCAAGTACCATTTTCATCTTCAAGCTCAAAAGGTCCCGTGAAAGTCTTTGTGCCGATTACAACTCTGCCAGGCGAAAAGTGCGGCCCATCAATTTTGTAGTCTTTGCAAAGCTTAGTCAAGATTTGCGTGGGCTTCTGTGGGTCCCGCCATTGATTATATCCAAATCTATATATGGTATGGCATGTTGTTTTATGCTATACTTCCACGTTGGTTACGATGTGTTACTCACACGCTGTACTTCTCCGCGATTCCGCATGTCGCCCTATGCTTACTGTAGAAGCGATTTTCCAGATCTAGTGTTGTTTCGCCAATCAAATCGTCGGAGCTCAAGAGATCCCAGTCGTAGACCTGAACCGTGAGACTGCTTTCCATAGGAAAAGTCGCCTCAAACTCGAACGTTCTGGCAATCATAATCGTCAAGTTAACCACGAAGAACTGAATTTTAAAGATAAGGGACCCTTACTTTCCAAACATAGGATTCAGTTGCTTTGAAATGTAATTTTCTTTATCGTTCGTTTTGTTCTCGCCTAGTTGAACTACGAGGTAAGGATCCGCTTTGCCGTTGGGATCAGTTGGATGAAGATCATTCGCCCGAACTACATATACCCTCACCATCACTTGAACGGGGTCGTTACTTGGAAGGCCCTATAATGCAACAAGCTTTTCTGACCGCAATAATTACTATATAAATTAGATAATGATGACTGGAGTACAAAAATCAGCACTTGAAACACGCTCAGGATTATTTAAGGGGTACTGAGCCCTACATATGTTGTGTTCTCAAAATAGATAAAAGTTTGAGAAAAAACTTCATTCGGGGCTCTGGTTGATTCGATGCGTAAATTTGAATATTTCCTCGTGAATTTCCGATCATGCCTAGGGTTGTCAGATCAGAAGGTATTTGTACAATAAGGATATGGTGTACAACGAAATCTCCACTAGTATGAAGATTATACAATATGATTATATATATATAGTTGCAATGATAGTCCTTGCTTAATTAGAGACTACATGATATTTAGAGCGCGGTGTCCCTTCAACATGTCTAAAAGCACCAGAATTGTGTATTCCCAGCACCTTAAACATCCCCACAAGCGGATCCGGTTGCTCGATGCGTTCGGATATCGGCAGTTTGTAGATCTTGAACGATCCCTTGAAGGATCCTACAATGCGCTTCTGGTCGATCAAGTCGTCGGCGTCATCATCTCTCTTTCCTCGAAACAAGTCAAAAGAGTGAAGAAGGTCGTTAAAGCTGGAGAATTCCTCTACGTTTTCAAGCTCAGTGTCATAGATCTGCGAAATATTAAAAGATGCATCCAACAAAATCGGAATTAATCGCATATTGAGCAATTATATCTACCTTCAGCTCGTCCACGGGCTGCTTTTGATTTTTCTTCCTTTTGATATTTGACGGAAGACCTTTTTTGGCTAGTTTCACGGCTCCCACGGCACCCTTGAAAAACCTTTTACCAACTTTCTTCTTGCCGGCAACGGACTCTGGTACGAGAATAACTGCATAAGCCGAAAAGATTACAAAATATACTCTTTTACCAAAAACTGGTGTATTTGCGTTTATAAGAATTAATTTTAATCGAATTGATGTATAGATCAAACGATTTGTACATGGAACTTATAATTAAGTTGAACCGATCATCACATGAGCATAGATATTCCATTGCAGGACAGGCAGTAGTTAATAGAGTCGTTGTAGCGTCACAAATATAGCTAGCGATTCGCTATATATATGTGGCGATTTTTAGTATATTCGAAGCCACGAAGTTGAATGGAGAGCTGTTGTTCGTAAATCACCAGCCAGTTGGATTCATGTCATTCGCAAATTCATAGATAAGCATTTTATGCTATAGCGTAATGGTGAAGCATCCAGCTTCTTAATCGGTAGTTCGCGGGTTCGATCCCCGGTCGTGTCAGACCCGACCTAATTAGTAACTCCATGACTTCGCCGCTTGGCGCTCATGCATTACTGGGATAGCATGGAGGAGTGCTTCAATACTTAAGAAAGCCATACAAGGCTATATCTGCTGCACATGCACAGATCGTGTGTAGGCTATGTATAACATGATATCAAGGACAAAATTAAACTACGTCCTTTTTTCGATAGAGTCTTCACTAGAAAATGCAAGAGCGTCGCTCTTAACCTTGCTAACACACCTATACCCACTGCTGTGAGTAAAGCAAAGTAAGGTCACGCCAACGGTACTGTGTATTGCACTGAAGAAGCAACAGTTCACGCAAATATATTAATATATAGCAACAATAAGCGAAGTAAATCATGACGAGACATTCGAGCGTCTACTAGGGGAGACCGGGGACAATTGTAACACTTTTCGTACTTTCCAACATTACGTGTTCTTCTCGTGGAAATTTCACTTCCCAAGTTTTATATAAAGAAGCCAACAACTCGATAGTTGATATGAAAACTAAATTGGAACTCAATCAACAATCAATCATGGAAATTTTGGGTCGCAAAAATCGCTGCTCAAATGTTACAATCGCCCCGTACCCAGGGGCAATTGTACCACCCTTGCGGGGCGATTGTAACAGTGTTATTTATAACTAAACACAAACTGAATGAACAACGAAAACGGAAGCACAATTTGTAATATTGCATGAAACTAAAGGAAAAGACGTTTGAACGCTTCCAGGCTACGCCCCATCGCATTTATGGCATCTGAATGCAATATCACCCTTCGTGTCTTGTTCAAGCTTAAAGTGTACAAGAGACACATTCATTTCATCATCTCCCTATACATATTCGGTCTCTTCTACCAAGGTTCTGTTGTTCAGCGGGCATAATGGGTTGGTCATTCGGTCACACGCGAAGGTGCGAAACCGACCTGGCTAACATATCTTGGTTGAATGGGCCGATGATAGTATATTAAAACGAGGACGCAACATTGTGTGGCGTCAAAGCTATAATGACATTTATCTGTGCTGTAGAAAATTAACATAAATTGTTCACATCAAATATCAAAATGTAAGTGGGCCATGATCAAAGTCAGAGGACGAGAATTAAGACATGACTATTGGAGTTCGACACACCAAAAGTCGATCAACATGAGAAAGGGTGGTTGAATCACGAAAAATAACCGAACCGTCAGATTCACATCACCACTATTGTATGGCCGTTTCGACAGATGATCATGTTAGAATTGGTATCGCAAGGCAGTATCTGTTCTGGTGAACTTCTGGCTGTTGCAAGATTATTCTGCAGTAGATGAATGGTAATACCAACGTATGAACAAAGACATTCAGAATTGATGACATATTGTAACGGGGCAAAAGTAACAGACTGTTACGATTGCCCCTGACACGCTCGACCATGATTAGTGTCTCAGTATGGTACCTTCCCGGCGATACAAGTCCTATTCTTTCCATCACCACGGTAGACTATAGTAACATCGTTCCAGCTACACATATTACGTTGTAACTACTTGAGGTACTATTCGTCCAGACAAATTATTCCAGACCAGAAAAACTTTACTCAAGGGTCAAAAATTTCGTTTTTTGCAAATTATTCCGGGGTTTCGCATCGTAGCTCAACGTAACTCCAGGTATAATAGGAGAGATAACTACTGCATGCGCACTTAAAATATCAAGCTGATTTCTGCATCCTACTAGCGGTGAGGTCGATTGTTACATTTGCCCCTAGTTACATTTGTCCCCGGTCTCCCCTAATGAATATAGATTTTCCCATATTGCCGTACAAGTTTGCTGCGAGACAAATCTTTTTATTCCCCCTTACAGATGACACGATATAATCAACGTAGCAAATTTTCTGGGAATACTAGTCCGTAGGGTTTGTTACAGTTCAATAATTCATCAAATTTATGCACATAAAATCAATAACGAAAAATTGCGAAGGTAGACCACCGACCTTCTTTCGACTTGAGCGCGGGACTGTTGCTGATCTGAACCAAGCCCTCGTCGTTTTCATAAAACTTTTCACCAGCCATCTGAAGAGCTTTCTCCTGGAAAGCATGATTTTCGTTGATTTGAAATCGGAAACTGCCTAATTGCAACTCACGTCGTTAAGCGTGTCCAATGAAGCGAAATATTTGCTCCACCAATCAAGAGACGATTCATCAAGAGGGTCCTCTATTTCGCTCTCTTCTTTCGGCTCTTCATTTTCCTGTAAATAGGTCGCTGTCTGTTATCCTCATTATATAGCGTATTAGTTCGAAAATCTCCACCTCGATCTGAATTTCGACCATCTGGCCTGGATTTCCAATTGGCGAAAGTTCATTTGCCGTCCTAGTCGTGGAAGCCTCGACAGGTTTCTTTGATTTCACTCCTTCGAAGAAGGTTAACTTAAAACCCTCCAGATTGATGGGTGCGATCTATCATGCCGCTTACTTTCATTCTCATGCAGAAAGATGTTTTGTACAATGACAAGTAAACTACAAGGGTTACCGAATGTTCATAGGCAGTATTGACGTGAAAAGTAAAAACAGGCGTTCACGGGAAATAAGGAGAAGCAGACGGCAGACCCCATATAGGTTGTGGCAGCGAGAGGTTCTACCCAAACGAGCAAGAACTAAATCCTCACGGGTGAACAGAAGATTGACAGCTTCTTTCACGACCTTTTCTTCGTCATCTGTGGCATATCACGAAAATAGATCGCGTTCACAATAGGAAATAGATCACGATCACAATCTTTGCAAATGCATCATGGTTCGCAAGGTGTTTTCAAGGGTCGAGCTTAAGGCTGGGCGTACTCGCGTACTCGAAGCTGAATCGAGGATTAATTTTAGTGATTGGAATCGAGCAGTGAAAGAGGATTTTTTTCGAGTACTGGGATTGCACGCTCCGTGTCACTCTACGAGTTCATTTATCAACGAGAATTATCGATTCGATAGTATTTTCCACTGTGAACAATATAAACCTCAATTGGTCGTACAGCAGCATCCGAAACTGGTATCACAAAGCTACGCACATTGGCATATGCGAGGAAGCGATCGACAATGTACCCTCTAAGCTGACAAAGGCTGCGCGCACAGAACAAAATGTGTGCCGCGCACAAAACAAGACACCTGTCGTTCGAACAAAATGATCACTACATCTTTCGCAGAAAGCACAGACCAAATTGACGACCATTTCTGATTTGTAATCAATAATTCGTAATATCACGAGGAGAATCAATTTCTTTTTGTAGAAAATTTATTATGATGTGATACAAAAAGTCGAGTCCGACGCAGCGAACGTCAGAGTTTCGCAAAATTCGGGGAAATCAGGAGTCCAGCCGTGGCAACTCGTGTCCAAGGAACCGCGCAGTGAGTTGATGGGTTTGCGCAGACTCATAAAAATGAGAGAGAACATTGGTGATCAGCCTACAGCATTGCCACGAAGTGCAATGAAATGAGTATGTTCAAAACCTGCCGGATATTCTTTAGCGTGATAAAAAAACTGGCATTACATTATTTTTGGTCGCATAAAAGGTACATATTTCAACCTTCCACATCATTCAGACTGATGTGACATCATATAACGACATATTCCCGAATGCTTGACTCGACTCGACTCGACTCGACGCCTAATACTCGATTCAGAATCGAATTACTCAAGTACTCGATCCATCCAAACCCAGTCGAGCCTTGCCCGTTTCCAAATCCAAATACGTCCTCATCAAAAGTCCAAATAGGGAACGATACGATCTTTCGGGGCATAATCAATTTTTATCACTGGTAATCTGTTAATTGGTTGAGTGTTGCAAAGTTTTTCTCGAGTAGTAAAATGCCTTTTTCTCCTGTTATCTATCGTTCGCGAAAGCGAACGTGTGGCCGAGTTATTTTTGTCATGAAGCGTTTGGTTGCTGATCAGGATCATAGCTGGCAAATAATAATGTTATGACGTTGTCAGTCTTCTGAATGATCTAAGTCCTAGGAAATATCATATACGTAACAGAACATGAAAATGGAATTTGTGCTACAGGCACAATTTGTATTAATAAATCACGCTTGAATGATTATTTGGCAGGCCTGGGACCAGACGAGTTGTGTGCGGTTAATGCGATTGGTAAGACGCGGGAAGACGAATTCAAAATGTATTCAGATGACTTCGGGCTTCCGAACGCGATTCGTGGAACATGTATTTTTCAGCCACATTGACGTATTTGATTTCAAAGTCGACTTTAACTGACTAATTATGGAGACTTGTGCGTAACCGAGTCACACGTTCTTGATAATATAACTGTTAGCTGTATTTTTCGTCTTCTTCCTGCAGCCTTTCTGTAGATCTTGTGTTGATAAAATAGCATTGCCTTGTAGGCGTTCAGTGTAACCACGAATAATGCGTAGTGTCTGCGTTTTAGAGCAAGCCGCGGCCAATGTGCCTCTTAGCAGCGTCTCGAGGGCGTGAACGATCATTTTCATAGCTTTGCCTGGAATAAGGCGTATGTATAGGATCAATGGATACTGCACATGCAATATTTTAAGAATCCCGCCTTCTGCACGCTGCATAATTGAGCATTAGTCACGACGTGGCAAAAGACAGGCGAGTGAACATTAAAACAACCATGCTCACACACTCGCAACGTCGCATACCTTGAAGTGATTTCGTCAAATAATTTAACGCGTCTTGAAACAAAGTAAATCAAATGAAATCTCGAGTATTCTATTACAGCAGCTGCGAGTTTTCTATTTACCTGTGTATGCAAGCGACTTATCTTGAGGTTTCATGATGAACCGTGCCAAGCTGCTGATAATGTGAGTGCCGACTAGGACTTGACGGCCGAACGCTCGACAATCGACAACGGTGATCGTGATGGGAGGGCAGAGATATTGGTTCTCTGGGAGGTCGATTTCCTACAACGAAAGGGATTTGCCGTGGTGTCAGAAACACAGTGACAGTAATACTGACGTCTATAAAACGTATCGGTTCCGCAAAGTTGGGATTCTTTTTGTAGTTCGGAATGATGCAAGAGCTCACGCCTTTCCCAGCGATCTGGATGTCGACGCGCGGTTGATCGACTGTCGCCAACTGAACTCTTTTTAGATCACGCAATCCCCAGAAGAGAACCTGAATCAGTGAAAAAGTCAGCTGCCTTACTCGGCGATTTTTTACGTACTTCAACGAGGTCGAGGCGGCGGAATTTCAGTTCGTGGAAATGCAAAAAGCGTGAAATCAAATGTGCGCGTAAACTAATTGAAATGGAGACCGCGATTCCTGTCGCTGGACATCTGGTACCGTGTTTGCGTTCATGCTTCGATGGATTTCACTCAATTGAAGACGACAAAGAATTTGAATCCGCTGCACTTGCTTGTATGCATAAGAATGCCGTTAGCAACGAGTCTAGCAAGAGAATAATATATATCTATATTGAAGTAAACCCTATTATTTTCGGCTGACACTCATCAGGGTAATCATCAGCAACGTATAGAGACTTGTAAATAACATTACATCTGAACAATCGTATCGACAATACTATACGATCGTTGATGTGCAACTTCTAGTTGATAATGAGTACCCCTGACGAGTGCCAGCCGAAACTATTCTAGTTTCATTCAATATGAATATGTTATTTAATTGTTTATTGAAGTTCTATGCCTCCAAGAATTTATTCTTACAAGAAAGTGTGTCTTAAGTGCAAAGAAGGCCTCGAGCATCAACAACATATCTGATTTGATTCATTAAGGCTTTAGGGAACCACGTACAAGAGTTTCGATATTTCTTCGATAATCCCGTACAATTTGATCTCAGGTTAGGGGTTGAGAACGATATTATTCCTGAAAATCGCACACAATTTAGTCACGAGCGGTTGCTGCGACCGGGAATTGAGCAATCTTGATTTGAATGCCGTTTTCACGAGAACAGTGACACGCATACGGTTGAAGAACGATACTTATTCAAATTGGGTTTGTGTGGACGTATATGGCAAATCATGTCGAAATGAACGCGCACTGCAACAACAGCGACTTGCAGCCTTCGGGACGTAGAAACGCGGCAAAGTGACATAAGCGACAACAATTGACATCATTCCTACTGTATTCAAACAATATCCGATCTCATTAGATCGTAATGGACACATTTTGCTGAAAATATTACCGGAATTAGTTTATAAATAACTTGTCGAGGTCTATTTGCGGTTATGATCGTGAAGCGAGCAGTGTCCGTTTGTAAGCCATTAACCAATTTCGGTACAGTCTACTGATTTTACAGCGCTGATCACGTGATATGACCAGTCAGTTGGAATTGTTATCGGTTTGAAAAGACTTCCAGATTCTTTGAAGTTCATATTACTAATGAGTTCAATAATAGTTCTTTCAAATCATAGAAGAGCAATTAGAAAGAAATCGCCTCGGGCAAAGTCACGTGACCGGTCTGAATGGAACAGAAAATTTCCAAATGCCTATAGACAACTCTCTTTCCGTGTGCCATATTGGCGGGATAGGGGAGCTGAAATCTGCGCAGGTGGTAGGCACCAGCCATGTATGAAAGCTTATCTACTTTATCGAACCGATTTACATCATTCAATGCGTCGTTCTGGCGTCACGAAATACATCACGGTGTATATTATAGACATTTACGTTATCCGTTCAACGTCTTTTGCAGAATGACGCCACGTTTGTTAGTACCGAAGCTATACATAAACATTGCGTATTTAGTTTCGACGGATGTGACTTAACGACCATCTATCCCAACCAGACTATAAATATGAGTATCATAGATAGCAACAGTCAACACTATTTCGAACAATCTTTCAGGATAGTTCTATACTACGCACGAATTTATGAAAATGCGGAAATCTTTTGAGATCTGTCTTTTATGCATCATGCAAATTCAAACGAGTACGTCCTTTGGATTGGACCCATATGCCCGACCGCCGCCCGCGGGAAAAAAAGTGAGTTACGCGCGCACTCTGCGTTTTATGAATAGGAATGAGACGTTGTATAATTTGGTCCCTTATGTTTTGCGGCATATACACAGACTCATGATATACACTCACACGATCTGTGAATATGCATACCATGCGTGCATGATATGGATGTGCCGCTGGACAACGAAGGTCCATGTATAGCCTTTACACCTTTCCAAGTCTTGCACCACCCCATCCATGCTATCCCGGTAATGCTGAGCGCCAAGATGGGAATCCATGGATACCAGTGTTACTAATGAGGTCTTTGGTCTGATCCGGCCGGAGATTGAACCCACGACCTACCGATCAAGAAGCCGGACGCTCAATTTGTTCTCAAAACACGAATTGAACAATTGACATTCTGATTTCAGCCGTGGACCAGCGTTTGGCGTAGAATTATCTTTCATCAGTTGTTTCTGTCGCGTCCACAAACGCCTTGGCATTCCCGTCAAAAGCACTTCGTGAATCCGTTCCCGTCGCATGACACTATCGCGTCACCGCGTTCATTCATGTCAGCTCGTTCTCTCTCCATCCTTCATACGCCTGAAGTCGGTGTGTGCCCTACGAGCGTGAGAGAGGTGAGACTCGCCACCATAGACTTGTTTCTGAACGTTAATCAACACTCTCTTTATCGCCAGGGATACCTCCTGTATTCTTCTCAGCTTTTTAGTTCGCGAGAATTGGTCAGCCTTGCATCGCCAATCGTAAGTTTCGTTTCGTTTGTCGGTTTGAGGCAGACTTGGATAACTAGATACCTTTTGTTGCCATATTAGACCTGGGGCGGATAACTTATCCAGTCGGCGGGTCGTATATGGGAATATTTATCCTCCTATAGCAGGAATTAATTGTATTCAACGTAAACTCTAACATCAAAGCTAAGAGACCAAAAACAGTATCCAATGAATTTATTAACGTAATGTACTTCAATAGCTGTTGAAGTTTGTGCGATTGCTGTACGGTCGAGCAAAGTTGTCAGCAAGTTCTTTGAAGTCTGGCTACCCTCAGTAAAAACTTCACGTGAACATTAGTTAGATTGGAACGCAGCTGCCAGACGCGGGGCAGATTATTATCATATAAGACAGGAAACTGTCTGTGGGCCGCTCTAAATCCCGTCGAGGGCCATATGTTGCCCGCCCCTAAATTAGACTTATTAATGCGAAATACCTGCAATCTAATTCTAATCTAATATGTGAAATATTTTATGCTAGCATTTTTTCTAATCAAATTTTTAGTTTTCACAAAAATGTTGCAGGAGAACTGCATCGTGCGAAAGAAGCCAACTTCCGTGCACAGACATTTTCAATTTTCATGCTTGTGAGAAGGAGTTAAGATTTGATATGAACTGAACTTTGATTGTTGTAGTATTTGATATGTGAATTAGGTAATTTAAATTCAAATCTGACTGGAGAAATGTCTAGCTTTCATTGTAATTCTAATCTAAATTGGAAACGCTGAAATTTCTAATTTTCCAATTCTGGTATGAAAGGCGGTTTTCACTTCGATATTTAGAAACCGCACGAAATTACGTGTCAACGAAGCGCACCATCAGGTGGAGTTACGGGACATTGCGTCGTCATCGGTTATCCACACGGAGCCTGGGTGAAATACAGTACGGAGGAAAAACTCAGCCTATCAACGGAACAACAGAGCAGATGCTTCCCGGTGCCTCCAGAAATGCCAAAGTTCCACCAATGTTGGGACTACGTCGTGGTTCCCGGCGCATGCGTATTGAAACAATCATAACTGAGCGCTCCATGCGTATACGAAGATATATATCTAGTTTAATTTTCTTTGGTCAACTTGACAAATTGACTGCCTGCCTCGTAATGAGTTACATCCTGTTTCTTGTCTCGCGTACGCTACAGTGACGGTTAGTCACAAATCCACAACCTAATTGTTCTTAGAACGCCGAAATATCAACAATTTTAGATAATTAACACTATGAATTGAATGGATTTTATTACTATTATATTTTATTTATAAAAGCCACCGAATGCCCACTGCATGTTCTTAAATTTGTTTTAGTGGTCTTGCTGGAACGCAGAGATTCGATCACAGAAGTATATATTCGATGGTTGCTTATAGATCAAGCAATATTGATATACCTAGGGATGGAGGTCGCAAAAGTTCCGGGCTGTGAGGGGGACGCCGATCTCTGATTTTATTGCATTGACTGCATACAACACGTACATGCATAGGGAAGCTAGGCTACGGTTTCTGTTCTGAATCGCGCCGGAAAATCGTAAGGTAACTAACAAAGTATCCAACCCTGATGCGATACTTTCCCCGAGAAAAATGCGACTCCTCGAATGTAACAAACTGTGGCCACGCGACCCAACATCGTTTCACAAATCCCTGATATTGCCGAAAGTCGCCAGACCGAATTCATGGCGTGCAACTGATGCGGTTACACAATTTTTGAAAGCTGCGTCACGATGATTGCTCCCTATACTATCGCCGCATCTTGAAATTATGACACAAAAATAGATATGGAAATAGATGCCGCAGGCACGTAGTATGTAGATGGCGTTATTGTTTTGTTAGGAAAAGGATGTGACGGAGCGTGAGTAAACGAATGATTTCGCATTTGTACGGTCGGGGCAGTTTAAAAAAGCAAGATGTATGAGACGTTATGAAGTTACATGCAGAAGTGAGAATGATCAATCAGAGACAATGTAAGAAAGGTAGCGTCACGATGAGAAAAATGATGAACTGCGAATATTTTTGGTTGTTTTATTCTGTTTTCTGGGATGATGATCAATTTCACTTCGCAATAGTGGTTTTTGAACTCTTCGAGACAATCCCCCTTGCTGATGCTTAAGAAGTGAGAACCCCGTCATTGTATAATAAATGAAAAACGCTAAAAAGACCAATTGTGCGATACATCGTCACACAATTGCCAAAAAGTATGCCTGAGTGATGAAATCGTAGTATTGACACACGGTAGCGATACCATTTCAATAAACGAGTAACTTAGAATTTAGTTGCCACGAATCGTTCATTGTTAGCAGTAGGTGTCGTTTATTCTACATTTCCATCTTTTCATTGAGTACTTTCAGAGCGTTTTGACCACCTATACGGCTTCTACACCAAATTGAGCATATACTGGATATTGAGTATTTTGACGGTGCAAACAGCCATCTTACACATCCGTGGCATATTAGCCGTTACATAACAATGTGGCATTAGGTAATAGTTTGAATGAATTCACGCTGCCTTTCATGCATTCTGACGTGGTGGACTAGTGGCTGTGAGCTGTTACTGTTTCTTCATAATGACTTTCTGATCGGCCTAATAGTCAAAAAGTAGCGTCCGCATATCGACGAATGTTGTTCAGAGCCGAAAATACTATTAGTTGCGTTACTATATTTTCATAACGACTGAATCTCATCACGCGGTCAAGACTGCTTATGTAATCGTTACTTTCATAACATATCGCTCCTCTTTGGGATTTTTACCCCCTCAGTTTAAAAACCGCTGGTTTAGACGATTCAACGGGACTCGGCATATTTTGCCAGCTATTACGATAGTACGATGAAAATAGAAATCTTCTTGGTGACGTTGATCGCGTCATCAAATGCGCTTTCCAGCGATGGGGTGATGGTAAAGAAGGTGCGTGATTGTGCTTGTTGACGGTGAGGTTTACGTTGAGTGGTGGATTGATGAATTATGTTTTAAACAGGCGACTCTCGAGAAAGCGATCGAAATGATGGAAGAAAGTGACGATTGGATGAATTCTCTCAAATTCATGATCAACAATTCCTCTCGAGGGTTGGTTACAGTTAGGGCTGAGCACGATTCGATTTCCCGGATCTGAATCGAGGGTTAAGTCTGATGATTCGAGTCGAGCAATGAGAGAGGATTTTTTTGACTGCTGAAATGATACCCTCCCTGGCACTAAGAGTTGAGATATCAACTAAAATGGAAATGACATATCTGTGAAGTCATGGTCAACCCACAGCACTGTCACAAGTGCAATGTAAGAGGTATGATACAAAAAAAATCAAATTATCTCTTCAGCGTGATGTAGAACTGGTATTGTATTCGTGACGGTAGCATAGGGGGTACATTTTCAACTTTCCACATCATTCGCACTGTTGTGATGTCATAACGAGTACTACTCGAATGATCGACTCGACATCAAGCCTCATACTCGATTTAGAATCGAATCATTCTGGCCGATTTTCTCAAGCCCTGTCTATATTCACGAACCGACGGAGGCCCTCGATCGCATGTGCTTTCTATTCAGGTTCAAGCTCGAATCCCGTCGAATCGTCGAATATGACGGCGAAACCGGAAATACGCAAGTGAATCCGGACCCGGAAAACGGTACACAGGACGGACGGACACTGCTGACGATGGTCAACGACGTCCTTCCGTTTGTAATAGAAAACTTTACGTCATCAGCGGCGGCTCGAGGCAGGTTAATTCCACCCACGGACAGTCTGATGCAGGGATTCACAAAAATTCCAAATAGCGCAGTGGTGTTGGGCAATGTGGGTGTCTGCCGCACGCATTATCAGGTGAGTCTTGCAAAACACCGATCTAAAAATGCCCCAAGATCGAGTATATGAGTATTAGATCATTATGAGTATTCGAAAATCACTCATTAGTTCAAACACGCACCTTTTACGCGACCACAAAGAAAATAACGTCAGTTCCGCACCACATCCGAGTTATAATTTAGTATTTTCGGAGCATACCTAGCCGTTGTGCATTGTGATAATGCAGTGGATTAATTGATAAGTGTTACGTGGGTTATTGTATGTATTATGATGATGCTTCCCTGTAAAGTAGCAAGGTATGACGTCATGCCTTACCCAACTGTGCATGACCGCATCACTCGTGCTTGACCGCTTCATCTCATATATCATCTCTGGTTGATGGCACATGGAAGCCATAATAAATGTACAGCAAGAAACATGGTGTCAGAAGTGGGATTCGAACCCACGCCTCCATTCGGACAATGGTCCATGCTATGCTGCTCATGACTTCGAGGCATTTGCAAAGGAATATGAGTTTGAACATGTGACCAGCTCTCCAGGACACAGCCAATCGAACGGAAAGGCGGAATCAGCTGTCAAAATCTTCAAATCGTTACTTCGTAAAGCGACAACTGACAAAAAAGACATAAATATTGTACTGTTGGATTGGAGGAACACTCCAGGCGAGACTGTTCCTGGCTCTCCAGTACAGAGGCTATTTGGAAGACGCACCAAGACCTTGTTGCCAATAGCAACTAAACTGCTTGAGCCGAAAATTGTTTCTGATGTCATTCCATCGCTTATGGATCGGAAAAGAAAACAGGCAAAGTATTACAATCGTGGTGCAAAAGACCTCGCCCTGTTGAGTCCTGGTCAACAGGTTCGATTCAAAAGGACAGAAAATGGCTTGTGACTCGAAGCGGTGGTGATTAAGCAACTGAATGATCGATCGTACATTGTTAAGGCGACAGATGGAACGATCTACCGACGCAACAGAAAGTTTATTCGAACTACTGTAACTCGCCCGCATGCTGCATTTGACTTTGACGACATTTCGATTGCCAGACCAGCAGTAGTGAACAGCGACACTAATGGGTCGTTATCTGGTTCCAGTAGCAGCAGGCCAAGCCGTACAGTAATTCGACCAGCATACTTGCAAGACTATGTTACAACTTGATTCGTTGCTGTAATTTATATCCTAATTCGGTTCGCTTCGTTTTCTATTATTTTGTGATGTTTTGAGAAGGGGATGTTACGTGGGTTATTGTATGTATTATGATGATGCTTCCCTGTAAAGTAGCAAGGTATGACGTCATGCCTTACCCAACTGTGCATGACCGCATCACTCGTGCTTGACCGCTTCATCTCATATATCATCTCTGGTTGATGGCACATGGAAGCCATAATAAATGTACAGCAAGAAACAATAAAGACGTCACAGACATGTCACTAACGTAGATTTGCACGACGTGTTTTGGACACTGTGATGAGACTAATGAATGTCCCGTGGCTTCCACAGTGGAAAATACGATCGAATCTATCATGTCGATGAAACAATAACTCTTAGTTGAAACGAGAAACGAAACATAATTTCATTACTCGATGGAAACATCCCTTTCTAGTCGACTCTAATTGTTAAAATGATTACTCGATCAGTATTCGACTGCTCGGATCAATGTGCCCAGCCACACTTACAAGTACAACGCGGATATTGACTCTTTTTCAGCCAGAAAAAATATTTTCGGCGCCTCTATTGCGAGATCCAGAAGGTCCAATAGCGACTCTCGCTCATCCACTGGTGAGATCACGCGATAACAAAGTAGAACACTGGTCCAACATTTGATTTGTTTCTTCTTTTCAGCCTGCCATGGTTGGCTCCTGCATAAGCGAGCTACCTGTGATAGGCGCCGGTTCGTCCAGTGGAAGGTGCGTTCTTTCGGGCCATCCTCACATTGCTTGGGTTCTAGTTCCTGCCCAATCCCAGAAAGACTCCAAAAGCTGTGTCGCAGTACCCGGAGTGACGACGTTAGTTAAATGTTCAGAATGGATCGTAATCGGGGGAAGATGCGTGTACGACATGTCACGAAATCTATGATTTCATCGTGTTTCCTGTATTTATTTGTTCACATTTGAACATGTTTGAGACATTCTACATGCAAAAGCAATAGAATTGAGATGAATTTAGCAATCTGAGGAATCATGGAAAATAGCATTACCTTTGTGAGTATTTGTCAACCGCTAGATGGGGCAAGCTTGTACGGAAACTGAAATGACCATTGATACCTGCGGAGAGACACGCAAATGGCGTGACGACTGGAGTTGCGTATCTATCCGTAAGGTAAATAAGATATATCCATTCATTTGATCAGTCTAACCGAAAAGAGCGATTGTCGCACTAATTCCGGCAATATCAATTACAAAATGATCCGGATAATGGAATTGGCCCGAAATCGACCCCAAAGTCTGAAATCGGAATAATTCCGAATAATCGCAGCGGCGGAATGAGTCATTGTGTTGAATTGCTCCGGAACAATGTAGATATCAGACTTTGAGATCGATTTGTGGAGTTCATGTACGCTGGCCTGGTTTTCATTCATATTTTCGGAATCAGTGAGACAGTAACTTCGGATTAGGATCAGATTAGGCGCCGGAGAAGTGAATTGAAATGAATTAAAGTGATTTGTTGCTTAAACGGCTTTAACCACAACTAAACTAATACGCGCGTTTGATCTAACTCTGGGAGTGATACAACGTGATACCATAAATTCCCATATAACCCATGAAAACATAGAAAAACTTGGAAACAACTTATTTTATGCCCAAAATTCCATAACATCGCCAATATCTCCTAAACGGCTTTGGCCATAACCAATGTATTATGCGCTCGTTTGATCTAATTCTGGAAGTTATACAACGTGATGCCAGAAACTTCGTATATATATAACCCACGGAAAACATGGAAATCCCAATTTTATATACCCAAAATTCCATAATATTGCCAATATCTGCTAAACGGCGTTTGCAATGACCAGACTAGTACGCGTGTTTGATGTGACTCGGGGAGTTATACAAAGTGATACCAGAACCTTTACCCACGGGAACATAGAGAAGTCTTGGAAACAAATTTTCATACCCAAAATTCCATCATATCACCAATATCTCCTAGCCAAGTGGTTCCCAACGTGGGCGATATCGCCCCCCCAGGGGGCGATTTGGCGGTCCAGGGGGGCGAAAATGACGAAGGGGCGACAGGGGGGCGAAAATGGACAAAGGGGGCGACGGGAGGCGAAAATAGCGAAGGGGGCGATAGGGGGGCGATGACGCGTCAAAGCGGATGACCTTTTTTTTAGTTACAAAAGTGTGTCAAATTAGTCAACCTGCCGGTGATTACAGTTTGTATGCCCAATTTTCGGTACACAAAATTTGGGGGGCGATGATCGGTGTTGACCTTGAAAAGGGGGGCGATGGGTCGAAAAAGATTGGGAACCACTGTCCTAGCCGATTCTATAACTCTTGCTGCCTTGGCTCGTCACCTCCTTCCCATGTAACCTTTATGTCAGTCATGGCAAGTTATTTTTTTTAATTTTTCGAGTCCCGCTCACAAATATTCCCGTCTTTACTTTGGTTTACTTCGGAAGACTTTTCCAATTATAGTCTATGAGACTTTGGAATAGGGTAGGGCAGTGGCGGCTCGGGACAATATCGGGTGGTGGGGCAAGGGCTGCAAGCGACTTTTTATCAAGATGACGTCACAATGGCGTTTTCCAACGTAAACAAGTAACTTAATAATGGTACGGTAACATGAATTTCCCGGCAACAGTGATTTTAACGTATGTGCCACGAGAGGTCCGCTGGTGAGCTGTGACTTGAAGTGTGGTAACTGCGTAAACGGCGTACGGAACAAAGATTCAACACGGCTCATGTTCGCATTAGACCTGACTAATTATCTGCAGAAATGGAAATGACTATAACTCGAGAGATAGCGTAAGCCTAGTTGGAAAGGTCAACGAATTCGGACAGATACGCAATTGTTATCTCATAGATTGGGCCTGTCCTATTGAATCCAAAACATCATTCTAAAGAACTAAGAATAGCAGCCTCGGAAATTTGGTCTCGGTAGTCGGTTCAGCATAAGAGATTTTGGCCTTGAAACTGGAGACTGTAACACGACACATACGTTTTTATTACTATCTTATAGGTCTGCTGCGAAATCGCCTTTGGAAAATATATTACCGAATAAATACGTGGATGAAAGCCTTAAACTTGGTACACTGTTACATGACATTATCGAGAAGTGGCCTCATGGCCCTTTTCGGTATGGTACACTGTCAAAATTAATGCGAACAGACCAACACCGAATTTTGCGTAAATTTTGCTGAGGAATAGGCTGATCAAGTGATCAGCTGTTAGCCGCCATCGAAAACGAAATACGGTACCTATCGCGCTTGACAGGGGGTTGTAAGCAAATGGCTTGAAGGCCACAATTTCACGGTGAAATTGACATTGGAGAATATAATATCAAAGTAAATATTTGAATGCAAACTGAGAATGATATCACCATCTCAGTTAACGTTACCGCAGATACACCGGCTTTTGCGTGAAATCCGCAATGTGTTGTAGGCTAAAGTGTCAGATCGGAGCACATCTTTACCATACTCGACCTTGATAACGAAATTACTGCCCTAATCATTGAGTGTCAACCTTGAGACTTGGCACAGCGTTCGATACTAAAATCAAGACATACCTTACAAAAGCTTATGACGGATCTAGGTAAGGAGCATCGTTAAAATCAATAGAGACCAATACCGGCTTTGCGTATAATCTGTTAGCGATAAATGACGAGTCAGCTCTCACTCGAATTAGGAAACGAAATTACCACTAACACAGTTCAGTGACAAACTTAAAACTTGGTACAGCGTTCGATACTAACATTAAGACTTACCGTGCCAAATGTCATAACCGATCTCAGTATTGAACATCGTCAAAACCAATGAATACCAATACCGGCTTTTGAGTAAAATCTGTTTGCGATACATGACGGATCAGCACACACTCAACTTCAGAAACGGAATTACTACCCTAAACTTTAAGTAGAAACCCTGAAACTTGGGGCAGTGTTAAATACCACCATCACGACATGACATAACAAGTTTCAAGAGTTTTCATGGTGTGAAACCCCATTAAAATCGACCTATACCAGCAAAGGTCGACTAAACGCATATGACGGTAACCGAGTTCAGCTATAGATACGATTGTTACATCACACCTTAAGGGCACAGAGCTATCGTGCCCCGGTTGCTCGGTAATTTTATGATTAGGAGAGAGTAAATCACCGTTTCTTTATTGTGCGCGGCTTTGAGAGAATAGACAGTGAAAGCTTGTTATGAGCGCTACCGGGGCAAGCCCCGGCTAGGCATTCGCAAAGCGAAAACACAGAAGAGAATTCGATTTTTGCAGAGACTTCGCTATATATGGGCATTTACAAGCGAAAGGACAAGAAGTATACGGTTTTCGCTGTGATTTCGGTTTATATAGATAGGTGTGCGTCTATAAATGGTGAAGAATTGTTATTGAACAGAATTTTAGGTGGGGCAATGCCCCAGTTGCCCTATAGGACGAGCCGCCACTGGGGTAGGGGGAGTCTCTGTGACCTTTAGAATTGGCGAAGCGCAAGATATACTATGAGCACACAAAGCGAAATGTTTGACTGTCAAATAGATGCAACACCTGAACCAGTGACGTGCGGTGAGGTTCATGACTGGTGAGGCTATCACATACTACAATTTAACGTATAGCTATGGATGGAAAATACACAGCAGCTACATAAGTAAGGGAATGTATTGGCTACGCATTACGTATTGGCCGTCACTATTATATAATATCTACAAACAAGACTGTTGGATTCCGAAATCGATAGCGCGCTTCACTGCGCTTCGATTGAGCAATTGTTAGCGAATAGTGCGTGAGGCAGATTCGTTTGTGCCTCACCTACGCCATCGCCAACGTCACCTTCCTCGGAGATTTGGGGGGTACTGGTGCTCTGACACTGTGAATATTTGGATTTTCGGAATCAGTGAAACGACAACATTTGATTGATACCAGTTATTACGAATTCCGAGCTATTTGTGATGAATTGCATTGTCGCAGGTGAGGCACGACCAGCCCGTGCCGCACCTGTGCCTCACTTCTCCTTTCGCACTGTATTTTTGAATAATAATTTTTCAAATTGATGATGTTGGGTGAAAATATTTTCAAATTTACTTATTTATGAACAGTGATGTATAAAACTTCAATAACCATCGACTCATCGTAGGCTTTCACGATTTACACTTACTCGCCCACAAGACAGGTGAGGCACTACCTCGCCTGCCCCATTAGACCACACATCACTGAGCTGAACATACCGACAATGAGAGAGTGACAAGTGGTAAGCTGAATACTTTGATTGTCACAGGATAAGATAAGCAGTTTCAGAATCCACTTCGCCTATAGATCTCTAATAATACCGCCAGCTTGACTCGCTGCAGAAAAATAAGGTAGCAATGCGTGGAACGTAGGTGAACCATTCACAGCATGAGTGAAAGGTCATCAATCGAAGCGTGTCAGTCAGCATTTTTCCTCGACCAGACATGGAGAGAGTTGTCAATGTCGTCGCGCTATAATGACATATCGCTTCACCACAAAAGCTGTTGAAATTCGCGTCGATGCGTCACAATCGATCGGCTTTGCGCTTTATTTCGACGAATTTAGCGAATTCCCTCTGTAATTAACTGTTTTGTGCGTTTCGTCGACATTTTGATACCAACTGTCACAAAATCTATTTCAGTGATGATTGCGCCACGCTATATATCAATTGGTGACAGATGTTACTTTCTGTCTGCCCTGTGGAAATCCCCGATCATCCATTGTCTTGTTGATTGGGAGCCGCTACAGCTACTTCTGAAACAATGCGTAGCCTCACAATTGCCGGCTACAAAACAATTAGCAATGCGGAGGTAAACGGCACCCGCCATCACTTTGTCATAATTGATACTTTTTCATATCGTGGTCGAGGTGATTTATTCAAGACCAACCGATAAACGTGGGTTTCGTCTCACGCACGTTTCGCACTGAGACGCGATACAGACTTCGTCTATTTTCAAATCCTACACACGTCGATCATTTCATTGCATTTTTCTGCGTGATGGAAATCGCGGGTGCATACGAATAATGAAACTCGAGCAATATATCAACCAAGAATTCAAGAGATATTCACGAGGCTAAAGGATTGAGCTCCGAACCCGAGTTCATTGGCAAATGATGGTAGTCTGACATGGTTCATTCTTAGCGGCGTTTGAGAAGATCGTCGCGTATTGTCTAACACGCCCCGAGCAAGAAATATAATCCGCGACTTTAATGATTCAATATTGTCAGTTGAAACAGGTGGTGGAAAAAATCATTCCGCGCGAAAGTTTTAGCGAAAATATATAGGATTCCAAAATACCAACATTAAACTCGAAAGCCTAGCCTTATTGACAGGAAGTTGTTTTAGTCACAGATAGAAGAAGCGTGTTGCAGCCCATAAAAGCCGAATCTAATTAGTCTTGTTTTGAAGTCTGATGTCACAGCTCCTCCCTGTGACCGCAACAATGGCAGCTAAAGTAGATTCTTGAAATATCTCGTAGGCGAACAGATTCAAGTGGATACGCCACAATAGAAAAAACGACAGTTTATTATGACATCAACAACCGTCGCTAAGCATAGGATAAACAAATTTCAGTCGCATTAGTTGTACAGTACTCGATTTGGAAAATTGTCACGAGTAACTAGGAATATCTAGTTATCCAAATATGCAAGTCATAATATTTTTACATGTATGATGACAAGAAGGTCCGATGGTTCAAAATGATTCCGCGCAATCAAGTTCAAGCATGGAACTCGTAGTAAATTGACTCAAAGTAAAGCAACTCGTTGACTAGAGATTTCCTGGCCGATCATCACATATGGAGTCTCGAAACCCGATGTTGTGTTTTAGTCGGTGTCAACTTTGGATCAGCGTCCAGCTCACACCTACTGCAAATAGCTCAATGTTGATTTAAAACATCACGAATGCACATAATATAAGCCATCGTTGTAGTCCACTCCTCGAGGATACAAGTACAATATATTTATATATAGATGTTGCGAAAGGTGCGCTAATATGAGGAGCGGCCTAAAGCAAAGATTAATCTCCAGGATTACGAGACGATCATAGCTCCTGTAATTTGATGTTTAAGTCGGAGGTTGCCAAGATCGAGCGCAATATATGTAGGATATTGGGACGTGTCGCGCCGGGGGAAATGTAGAAGGTGATTGCAAATGTCACGTGATAGGCGGTAAGAAGCGTAATAAATTACGATGCCACTTTTATGAGATGTATTTCCGATAAAGCAAGCATTCGAAAACGGAATTTAGTTGAAAGAGGGTCGCTACATTTCGCTTTCAGACATCAAGAAGCTGTCGGCGTTGAGATTTTCAATAAAGCCGCCGATATACTCGTTTTTACTTCAAATGACAATCGTTGGAAGGGTATCGAGTAGATGGAATTTTAGCAATATGAAAATATCGTGCGATGCAATTCTGTACCCAGTTATTTCCGATCCGAACCAATATAAGCGAGAGATCATTCGAAAAGCAGTCATTGCCGTACGCAAAAAATAGAATTCCGACGCTTTGTGATGCAACAGAGCGTTCAGGCAGATTGTATGTTTCCGCAATCGTGTAACGATGAACAACTGAAATTTGCGACTTAATGGACGTTAATTACGAGATAGAAAAAGCTAATAAGTTTAACACAAGTGGATGTCGAAGTCGAGACAAGATTTTGCGGGCACTTTTCGAAAGCGTTCAAGTTTAGAAACACGAGTCAGAACAATTATCATCACGAAATATTCCGATTGAAGTATCGTAATATAAAAGAGAGGACTCGTTCATATTTAGACGTTGAATCCAAATCCGACGTTTCGTGATTTTAAACCCAATTTTCTTTACAGCTGGATAGATAAGATGGCGATATTATTTGAAGCAACTTTTTTACTCTGCCTAGTTGTGACATCATCATCTCGATATTTATCGACGAGCTCCACAAGAGTAAATACGACAAATTCGATCGAGCAAATCGGCGTGAATATCGAATTCGACGGGGTTGAGCTCTCGGAATACTTGAGATGTTCGACTTGTCTCAACGAATGCGTCCGAAGCCACGACACTCTGAGTTATTTCTTCTGTCACAATTGTCTGCGATCTTGCGCCAACCAAACCAAAGCGTTCATGTACTTTTTCAACACGCACCAATGCTCTGTCAAGTCAGCCGATCAAGTCCATCTACCTCAACCCCCGGCCAAACCCAAGTCAGCCGCGTCCACGGATTTCCTCGACCAATACATGGACAGGCAGTATTTCTCAGATCAGTGTAAAGTCACCAAAAGAGAATACGATGATCTCAAAGCAAAACTATCGAGATGTCAAGTCGATTTGGGAAATTACAACAGCGGTTGGTACACGTCCGGAGACGGTTTAGTATATCCGGAAGGGAATGTGGAATATGACCAATATAGAGATTATACGAGCGATTACGAAGATTATCCCGTAAGTGGCCTGGATAAAGAGAATTCGGCCGAACCAATAACCACGGACCCAACGACGACCCTGCAAATGTTAGACGACCTTGAAACCACCCATCCCGAGATAGCTCGCTTCTTACGTAACAAGCTATCTAACAAAACTACGTCGCTGGAAGACGACATCGAAATTCAAAATTTCACGAAAGAAGAAATCGTGAAAATCATCACGAAATTCGAGTCCATGTTTGTGACGAAACAGCAATATGACAAGCTGACTTCATTTCAATGGAGCAACGAGAGTTTTTTGTCAAATCTTAAAATCGGGAGATCGGCCGAGGAGGAAGAGGAGGAGACTGTGGGCAGACGAGCCGCGTGCCCCACGAGATATAGGGTGAGACGTTTCTCTTGTGTAAATGCGTCAGCGGAGATTATCGTTTGACAAATGATACAGTCGATTATGCGGACTTGATATGTTTGTAGAAGCGACACCGAACTGTTTTCGTGATTTTGCGAGCGAACGAATGTTGTCGCTGGCAAATGGAGCGTCTTGTCGAAACCGCTTTCGGTTTATGGCTGATTTATGATAGGAAACGATATTATTTCGACATTGCTGCCATCTTTGATCTTTTAAACCGATTTCGGCGACTACGGTTCGGATCAGTTTGCTATGACAACGTCAAATCGGAATTTTCGTTCGAGTCTGTGATTAAATAGGCTATTAGAATCACAGAACTTCGACATTGAAACAAACGACGCATTGATATCGCCGAATTTATTCCCCTCGAAGCTTTGTGACTGACTCTCATCAGGAACGAACGTCAGTAATTGCGGCAGCGACTGCAATCGAATTGATACCCTACGTTGCAATTTCTAGCTTCTTCATAGCTTGTATGTTTACAGCACCGAAGTTTTAGAGTGTCGAATTGCTGGTCGCGCATCCAGGCCCTTCAAGGACTGTAGACATGATAATGGGAACAAAACATCGTAGTTCTGCGGTGACCAAGAGCTTTGCTGCAGAACTCCAGCAAATAATGTCACATCGTAACTAGAATTGTAATATAGAACCCAACGCAGCAGGGCGCGTTTTGAGACGGTAGAAACGTCCAAATTTCAAAACCATAACCGAATTCGAAGCATAGAAAAAATGTTGTCGTTGAGACATAATAATGACAATGACAAGTACACAATCTCGCGCACGGCAGATAACAACGGACGACGCTGCGACTATTTCCTCATAATTGCTGTTATCGAGACGACATGCTTCGTTTCGTATTACCCTCAGCGGATTTGATTCCATTCTGCGATAGGGTAATGAGAGGACCGCCTTTCGCTATCTCAAATATTTCTTCGCCTCTAATTTCAACGAACGATACAATGATGATGACGTCATAGGCTCTGACCATTCTCTACGCGGTATGAAAGTAGAATCTCTATATTTGGAACGAATGTTTCAAATCTATGGTTTTACTTCCACATTTATTCAATTGGAGTGAATTATTTCCGGAAATGACGAATTGGCGGGATTGATAAGACATGGTAATTTACCGCTTTTCCGTTATTTCATCACTCAGTACCACGTTGGGATGTGACACTGGGTCATTATGGCGCGAAATATCGACACCGTGTGAATTGAATCGCATTGTATCGCGATAAAACGTGAATAGAGAGTAGCACCGTTTAAAGGAACGAGACACGAATCGAAAATCGGGCAGGGGTCGTTAGAATTTGAGCGAATTTTCAAACATTGGATGTTTCAGGTCTACGCCCCTACAAAGGCGGTTCATCGCTCCGGCAATGTGGCGGTTCAGGTACTGCAGTCGGACGATTACCTGCAGCCGTTCATCTACGCAGAGTGTGCCTTCAAGTGAGTTAAATGCTATTTCTTATTTGTGCGTCGTGCTGCAATCATTTGAAGATACTCGTAGACAAACCTGGGCAAAGTGCGGCGCGGTCAATAGGCTGAATCAACTCAACAGGATATTCGTTTACTTTGTAGCCTTATCATTAATATGCCACGATTACGATGCCTACGAACCTTGTATGCGCCATCGACATTCAAAATAAAGGCAATGTGGCAACGTAGTAGCAATTAAAGTTACAAGAAATCACTCTTTTCATATAGTTTAGTTCAAACCTTGTTTGTTGTCATTGTCAATTAGACTTAGGCATTATACGGTATGTGTTTGAAATTGTTAAGTGATACATTTCCAAATCCCTAATTCTTAACACAATTCAATCAATGATCGCAATTAATATATAAATCATCATATCTATCACCCATAAAGGATTAACGGGCATGCCAAAAAATAAGACAGCCGAAAACTGAAATTCAAGAAGGTTTATACTTTAGACCAGTGGTTCTCAACCTTTTTTCAGACACGCCCCCCTTCATGATAGTGAAAAATTTCGCGCCTCCCTTATCGTCATATCGCAAAATCCAACCGGGATGCTAACAACCCCAACAGATTGTTTGATGGCATGGAAGGTTATGACCGTTGATGAAAGAATTCATAAATATAAAATTCGGTAAATATATAGAGAAACAAGCGTGAATTGGAGGTAAATCGCGCAGAGCACGTAATTTTTTTCAGTTGACCGCTTCTTCGCGCCCCCTTCAGATGCTTTCATGCCCCCCAAGAGGGGCGCGCCCCCCAGGTTGAGAACCACTGCTTGAGACTTTCGAGCACTAAATAATTGTATGGGAGTCAAGGGTGAACCCTTCCTTTTAGTTTTTGCCAAACATGTCGCCGAGAATAGGGATTTTAATTATTGTCGGTCCTATGACAAAAAATACGAAACACTCGGTCAAGGTAGGGCGAAGTTCAGAAAAATGCAACCTTCGCTCAACATCAAGACTAATAAAGCTGCACTGCACACGGCTCAGAAGGTAGTGATTTAGAAAATAAGCTCTGTACTATTTCATATACATTTCAGTGCAGTGGTTCTCGAACTGGGGGGGCGTGAAAGCATCAGAAGAGGGACGCGAAGTCGAAGTTTAGTGAAATTCTTTTCGCGCTCCGCGCGATTTACCCGTAGCTTACAGTTGCTGCTCTGTGTATTGTCTGACTGTGATATTTCAGAATTCACTCATCAACAGCCATAACCTTCCATGCCACCAAACTATCTGTAAGATTGCTAGCATTCTGATGAGGCGCGGAATTATTCACTATCATAAAGGAAGGCGTGCCTAAAAAAGTTTTTGAGAACCACTGATTTAGAGTATTAATAGAAGTATGTCGATAGTGGCAAATATATCGACTCATGACGGCAAATCGATTTTTTTTAATTAACCGTCAATTTCTCAATACATGACATGAACACATTCCCTGGGCTGCATTTATTAACAATGTAATTTTAGAAATAAAATTAAAATACCGTGGAGAATATGGTTAAAATGTTTCTCTCGGCCCGCCAGCCTATTCTCGACTTCGCATTTGGCCCAGGGAAGAAAATAATTGTCCACCTCAGCTCCTGGAGGTACAGAGCTTATATACAGGGTTGTACCGTAGTCACAAGGTTCCCAGTCATAAGTCAATTTGACTTTTATAGTTTTGAATCGAGTCAAGTCGAGTCATTTCCAAATCACCACCTGGTCAAGTGCAAGTCAGAGAAAAACGGGTCGAGTCCAAGTCATGGTGTTTATGGTTCATATTCGAGTTCAAGTCAGGTTCAGACCAACTCACTTCAGCGAAACTCATAGGTGAAATCGAAGGCCTCGGATTCATAATATTTTCATTCTCACACACTAAACATGTTTATTCAAACAGATAAAATACCGTTCCTGGCCTAATCTTCAATTATCACTTTTGATATGCGGTACTTGAATAAGTCATATAGAATGTCTCGAGTCATATCACTTGATTAAGTCATGCTTAATGACTCGAGTACAGGTCGAGTCAATACGCCAAATTGACTCGAGTCATTACAGCTCTGATCGTATATTGAACATGGAATAAAGTATTCAATTGTAGATTGAAATTCTGTACCTCCTACAAATTCTAAGATTGAACAAATTATTTGATCATTCTTTTTCTCACAGTAAACCCACACGAGGGGGCTTGGCCGACGCCGAATGTCGAACAATATCAGTGCAAAGAACGGCGGTAATACTCGTAAGGAAATCAAAAGCGAGCGGTTTCAACAACTGCTCTCCAACTGAAGACGGCGAGAATTACATATGCCGCGAATGGATCAACGTCGCCGGAGCTTGTTCGTTGTTTCTATGACGACGGCGGCACGCATGTACCGGCAAGCGTTTCGTTAACGGTTACAGTTGTCAACAGCCCTTCGTGACGTACTCGCGTTTGGTTTGGCGCGGGTGCTTGCACCATACCTTATAAATTATATATTGCGACACTGTGTTGTTCTTGTTTCCTCGTTTTAATAAATTATGCATTTATTTGATGTTCATATCCTCGAAACATCGTGAGAATATGTTAAACTTAAGAAAGTGTGTTACGTGGCTCAGACAAAACTTAATGAATTGCAGTAAATGCAAAATAGAGAAGCATTTCTCAGGCAGCTTCGTCCTCTGAAACGGTCGCCTAGTACATGCAGTGCTCTTCAACCGGTTTGCAAGGTGCAGCTTAATGCACGCCGAAATATTCATGGTGTGCGCCAGTGCGAAAGGGCAGGCTAGACGAATGTCTATGGTGCATCAGAACCTTGTCACACTAAAACAGGCATCCTTTACGGGGGTCCGCGTGTGGTGTTTTTGAGGTTCATGAGCGGTCGAAATCCGCGCATCTTGAATATACAGTCAGTCAATCAGTGGGTAGATTGATCTGATCCGGCGATTAGAAAGTAGTTGATCAAAAATATCAAAATGTAATATTTTTGGTAGTAATGTGAATGGGATCCCACATAAGAATGTCTAGTAGATCTCCTTTCGTCACCTACATGATTCTGTCGGAATGAGCCCTTCTCCTAAACGTTTCTTTGCCGACTGGATACCTTTTTCATAATATATTGCAAATTGACCCCACTCATAGCTAAGTATGGGCCGTGAGCCAAGCGTGTAAGTGCGCTATTGACATGTTAAGTTAAGTAGTATTGCCGGTTATATGGAATCGAGTATTGAGCTTTGAAATTCCAACACTGGTCAGTTAGTTTGTGTCCAGCGAATTCGCTATCGGCATCGTTTTCAACAATATGAATATATATATTCATTGGTTAATGTCGCAAGTAAGCAGGGTTAAGTGGCGCATGAGTTAATCACAAAAACTTGTCGGGTCCACCAGATCAAAAAGGTTGAAGTGAACTAGGTTAGTAGTTCCCTCCTAACTGAGAAATCACAGACGGCCTTAGAAGGAGATCGCAACGACATTCTGCGAATGGCTCTTCAAATTGCTGCGGTTTACGAATCCCAACAGAAGCCGCTCGTTCGCATGCCGCTTAAATGTCATGAGATGTTCACAACACGAATTAACGGCGGTTGAGGCGCGCTCCTTGTAGATTTGTGGGAAGGCACGCCATGAAAGACATCGCGTAATCCAACAGCAGTTGAAATGTTTTCGATTTCACATTTCACTATAAGGCGGATCATCCAGGAGCGTCAACAAATTGATTTATGAAACCTCGAAGTAAAAAGACTCGTTAGTTTTGATGCGACACTTAAAAGGTGGAAATCATCTGTAGCTTTACTGCGACAGCAACATGACTCGCGGCAATTCTTTACGCGTCTCAGCAAATCACGCTCCAGACTGATTGCAAGTTGACTCACCTCGATGCAGTGCTTCGCGAGAAGTGGTCGTATGCCTTTCGGAACTGTAAATTTCGCGCCTTGGTCAGTCGTGACCTTCTCGTTGACTTTAGGGACCCCCTCAAGCGCGCGGTCGGCCGGTTTCTGTCCCAAGGAAACAGTCGTCAACGCGGGTATTTATAATGAACCACTTTTGTCAAATAGCATGCAGTGATTGCCTAGGGTGACATCATGAGGTACACGCGTGATGGCATTGCAATGATGTGACCATAATTGCGACGCTCGTGAGGGGGTAACCACGTGGCGGTTTGCGGCTCAGTGTACTTGGTGATTCAACAATGATTGAAGTACTCCAATCTCGGAATCGAGTAATAATTTATTAATTCTTACGATTCGAGTCGAGTAGGTAGACATGATTCTTTCCATCGCTATCATTATATGCTCTTATTACAATATAGAGTTAACGTAGAAACGAAAATGCTAAGCTCGATCGTCTCCGTTGCGGAAAGCTGTAAAACGAGGCTGTGTAACTGGCATTGCATTCTTTGTGATGACAAAATCAACATATTTCAAATTTCTACATCGTTCATACTATTGTGATACTGTCATACTGTCGAACCCGACTCGACTCGAAGCCTAATACTCGATTCAGAACCGGATGAGTCAGGTAGTCGATTTTCCGAGCCCTATCGGTGACAAAATAGCAATCTCGTGCGAAATACGGCCACTGTAGTGCGCACAACAACAAGATCAACCTGAATCCTGTTTCCGCATCTGTAGTTCATTTCGCACCACGACCTCCACAGCGCTAGGTGCCGTTCTCGCTCATCATACGTGATCTGGCAGAGTGGGATGATTTGAGACCTCGTTTAGTTTGACCGCGGCCGAAATAGCGACGCAATTCGAAAGGTTCGAGGTTCGCGGACCTACCTGCAGCAGTTCGAACGATGCGAGCAGTTCGCCGGCTTTCATGCTTCCGCGATAGATTTGGTACCAGTCGAGCTGCGGGGGGAATTTTTTCTCGTACGGTTCAGACGTCATCTTCACCAACGGTTTCGCCATTGTTCGGCCGATATACTCGTTGTCACCCTGGCAACCAGAACAGACATTCGTGCCCGAGAAGGCGTAGTACCGATTGAAGAGTGTCGATGAGTTGCAGGTCGATTCCATACTTGCTACCCAGGTGTTAGTTATGCCCCGTGATGACGATAGCCCAGAGTAAAGGCAGACGTCGTAGGCATCTGACGCGTTCTCCACATCTGTTATAGGCTCGTCATACGCGCAAGCGGTGTCTTACAAATGCGTTTACAGTGGTTCGTAACCTTTCATAATTGAGGAACCCTTACGCTAATCTGCAAGGCGGTCAATATTTCACTGAGTCACTAAAATATAAATCTATCACACACAGCTACTACATTATTATAGATTACATGTACACAAAATGAATTGAGCGTTAAAAGAACAAACTCATCACATTAGGACTTAGGACACAACGCAAACATGAATATGAATATTTATTGAGAACTGCCGTTGCTGTTCTCTTTCCGATACCAGCTCAGAAATGTGAGGGATCACCTTGTAAAGTGTCATCGTATTGCTACGTCGAAGCGCATTAGCGTGGTATTTCAGAGTGACGTGCTTTTGATTTCGAGCCCCAACAGCCTCTGCGCACTGCACACGCCGTGCCAACACAACTCTCACAATTCGAGGGATCGAGTCGAACTTGCCAGCAGCTAATGATGGCCAAGAAGCGCGTGTCATCAAAAATCATATGTAAGAATTGTTGTTTCGCCTACTATGGTTACTTGCTTTTGCCTACTATGGTCTGGTGATTTACATCAGGCCGGTATTGTATTATGATTCCTGATCTGCCTACTTGTGACACGGCCTGCTTCTAGGCGTTCTGTAAGACACCATTTACGCGGATCAGTGGCAAGGAGGTGCTTAGATAATGATCCAATGCCGAGGTATATACATATGAGTTGAGTGTGTGTCTTGATCTCTAGCGGAACTCCAGGGACTGGCTCAGGTATCCCTTGGATTCCTGGACTAGAACAAAAGTGGGCCTTGCTACCAGTCAGCATATTAGGGAATAGGGTGGAGTGAAAAATGAAAATTTTTGAATTTCAAAAAAGGGTATTGATATGTGGTGCCAAATAGTAAACAGATGAATCCTATCATAATTTTGGGGTCGTTCACCCTCTACTGGTCGTGCAATTTCACCGAACGAGCCAAAAACAGCTAATTTCGACATATCTGGATCATCACTCACACTAGAAAGTCAGTTTTGGGCTTAAAAGATGCAGAAGCAACATGTTTCTATCTCACTTCCATAGAACTTACCCTTAAAAATGAACAGAAAAAAGTTACAAGCAAATTTATGATTTTATAGGTAAAATTAAGCACTGAAGCAGTGGGTAGGATGTTAAAAGCGTGTAGTGATTGATCTTATGACTGAGCAACATACCCTATCAATTAGAACTACTTTTCAAAACTTGCTCAAACAAATGAAACCCCCTCCAAGCATAAATAGGGCTTGGGCATCGAATAGAGACTGCTAAAACTGTATTTAAAACAGCGTCCATTGGTAGTGCAGCGTCACGATAACGACCCTCATGCGATTTCTTACCTAAATGCTGTGGTAGGGTTTGTATCATATTTGTGCTCAATGTTTAAGGATTTAAACGTAGAGATGGCCTCATCAGACAAAAACTGAAGTCTTGAAAGCAGATGAAATCTTTCAATACTAAACATGATTTTAATGTTCGTGCACACTGATACTCATGTGATACTGCTACAAAAATCTTCTGTTTCCAGTATAGAATTGATGTTTGTGTTTTGAATGTGTATTTTCAATTTTTGTGCTTTCATTCCGGAGCTTTGTGACAAATATGATACAAACCCTACGACAGCATTTTGGTAAGAAATCTCATGAGGGCCGTTGTTATAAACTTACCGATATCGTGACGCTGCACTACCAATGGACGCTATTTTAAATACAGTTTTAGCAGTCTCTATTCGATGCCCGAGCCCTATTTATGCTTAGAGGGGGTTTCATTTGTTTGAGCAAGTTTTGAAAAATAGTTCTAATTTATAGGGTATGTTGCTCAGTCATAAGATCAATCACTACACGCTGCTTCAGTGCTTAATTTTACCTATAAAATCAGAAATTTGCTTGTAACTTTTTTTCTGTTCATTTTTAAGAGTAAGTTCTATGGAAGCGAGATAGGAACATGTTGCTTCTGCATCTTTTAAGCCCAAAACTGACTTTCTAGTGTAAGTGATGATCAAGATATGGCTAAATTAGCTGTTTTTGGCTCGTTCGGTGAAATTGCACGACCACTAGAGGGTGTACGAACCCGAAATTATGATAGAATTTATTTGTTCACCATTTAGCACCACATATCAAGACCCTTTTTTGAAATTCAAAAATTTTCATTTTTCACTCCACCCTATTAGGGAATTCCTAACATTGACCCGGTGTAAAATGTTTATTGTAATCTGAAGACCGCAAATACTAAAGGAATAGCTGAATAGGCTTACCACCATATCTTGGTCGAAAATCTCAACGATCACGACCGGCGGATCATCTTTTAACTCTTCGGCTCTCCCGTACAAAACGATTCCGTCGATCACCAGAGTTTCATCCCAAGTCGGACTCAAAGTCTCTTCTTTTACCTTCAAGTCATTTTCTCTCATTTACCGCCATTTCTTACAAACGCAGAGCCGTCACCTGTGTCGCGGCGGAGCAGGTCGCAAAAATAACTTTCGCAAACGGGTCCGAAAGTCCCGAATCGTCCGCAGCTATTAAACCTCTCGCCATGTATATGTGCGCGCGCAGTTCGAACGTTTGCTTCTCTGCAGGAAGAGTAGAACAACGAGAGAGTTTTGAGCTTTTCCAGATTAGATTGGGTTAACGTTAGAGAAATAGCTTATACACAGATTTTTTTCAAGACTGGATCATAATCACTCATTCATTGGTTTATTAGCCAGTTCAATGCACCACAAAAATGCGATGCGATACAATGAAAAGATAGGAAGGTGTCGAAGCGACTTGGAGTAGTCTATAGAATCAGAACCTTGGCCTAGGCCATGTAAAGAGGAGGCATGCACAGTGCACACTTAATGAAAAGTATAGAAGATAGTATGGAAAAAGCAAACGACAAGAAATGGGGCGGCATGTCATGGAAGGCGAGATCGATAGGTCAGTCGTGGTCCGGTAATCCAGAGGATGGACTAGGCCACACGTAGGCCACACGTACAAGGTACAATATTCACTAGCGATCGACATCACTCGCGACAATCTCACTTTTTCACTAAAACGAGTGTTACGTCATGATGGGGTGGTTAACCGAGTACAGTACGACCTCTCTAGCAACCTAGCTAGCGATCGCTAGTGAAGGGGTGGAGCAAAAAAACAAACCACGTCGCTAGCGAACCGTGTGACCTACCCTTATGAATTAAAATTATAGCTACGCAATGTTTTTCCAGGTTAGATTATAATTAGAATTCGCAAAAACTTAGAATATGAATTAAATTACTAATAAAGCCTTATGCACACTGGAGTTGGCGACGCTGTTGGGCAACAATAGGAGAGAATCGCAGAAATTCGATGCAAACCAGAGTCGCCGAGAGTCGCGATTTTGGCGGTCGCCGACGAAATTCTTTCTCTAATTTACGTCGGCGTACCGGTAGAACATGCGCTACTTTATCATCATCATCATTGGTTTATTAGCAATTTTATCAGTTCAATACACCACAAAAAATGCGATGCAATGAATAGACAGGAAGATGTCGAAGCGACTTGGATTTGTCTATGGAATCAGACACCCACCTTGGCCTAGGCGATGTAAAGAGGAGGCATGCACACTGAATGAAAGTAAAGTATAGCGTATAGAAAAAGAAAGCGACAAGAATAGGGCGGCATGTCATGGGAAGCGAGATCGATAGGTCAGTCGTGGTCCGGTAATCTTGAGGATGGACTGTATTAATTTATTAGTAATTGCTTGTATTTTGACTTGAATGTGGGCATGCTCGTTGACTGTCGGATGACCGGCAGGATACTGTTCCACACATCAGGTCCGGCATATTTTATAGAGCGATGATCTTTTCGGTCGATCATATGATATTTGGACGACGTGGACGTGCGTGTGTTGTACTTGTGCGCTTTTGATTCACAGGTAAAGAAATCATTGAAATATTCGGGGCAACGACCGCAGTGGAACTGATACATAAACTTGACGATTTCTAGTTTCCGCATATCTTCCATGTTTAGGACGCCGAATCTCTTCAGCAACGACTTGTTGGATGGGCAACCAGGCCCCTTTGGGGCTCTAGCTATGATTCGGAGTACTTTATGCTGTAGTTTTTGCAGTGGCTTGAGTGCAGTTTTACTGGGAGCGACATCGTGACAGGTAGGTCATCGAATGATTCTCTGAGTTACCGCTTTGCGTGATAAAATAGCAGGAGCTTATTCATTTTAGTGATGAATATGAATAGAAGAAAGGCAGCTATTTCAGTTAGAGCAATTTGGGCTTACTATCTTTGTCAGGAGCAATCTCCCTCTGCAGAAAGGTGAGTGAAACATTATTATTGCCATGGGCGTGCTCCGTTCACGGCATATGCCTATTTGAAAGAAGTCAAATACACAGATAGTCAGTTTATGTTTCTTTAGATCATATTGGGTGCATGAATTGTGCGCCGAAAGAGATACTCAATCAGAGTTTGTGCTAGCGGAAAGCCCTTTAGCTGGTGGGGATCCCGAGAAATGCCACACGTAGGCTATTTCAGGATGACCAGTTTAGAGTTCCACACCTTACTGATGCTTATCCATGACAACATCAAACATGTTGACACTAATTTTTGCAAGGCTATCTCTTCAAAGAAGAGATTGATTCTGACTTTAAGGTTAGAATAAATTCATAATTCAGCTGTTGCCATAAGCCCTATGCAGTACTGGTACTACTGCAATTATGCATTGCTCTAAAGCTCAGTTTTTGAATTTATTTTGCCTGGAGAATAGATCTCGGTAATAACAAAGGAAGCCATGTAATACCGTATTGAGATGATTTATGTTATCATGCTGTCTAATAAGGTGTGTCAATTTATAGTCAAATAGGTGAGATCATGAAATAAGTTGTGGACAAGGCTTCCATAATTGCTGTTTCGGCAATTATATATGAATATTTCTGATCAGTGAAACAATGCGATCTGAAAGTGACATAGTTATGGATAGTAAATGTATATTGAAATCGTTACGAATTTCTATTTCATCAAATATATTTTTGTTATTTGAGCACAAAAATATTTGTATGTTCAGTGCACCATTAATCATTTTTCAGATACCTTATCACGGGAGCCGATCAAGTACAACTGTCCTTCTCCTTCCGTGTTGGTCATACGACAGTGGGAGTAATTATTGATGAGTGCTGCAAAGCAATTTGGGCTAAACTCGCACCTATTGTTCTTGCGCCCCCCTCTACCATGGACTGGCTTCGAATTGCTTCTGAATTTTCAGATATGTGGCAATCTCCCAATTGCATTGGTGCCCTTGATGGGAACCATATAAAGATTAAAGCGCCACTGAATTCTGGCAGTGATTACTATAATTACAAAGGCTTTTTCTCCATTGTTTTGTTAGCTGTATGTGACGCTCAGTATCGATTTACGCTGGTTTTTATCGGAGATTGTGGTCGTCGCAGTGATGGTGGTGTATATTCCAATTCCACTATGGGCCGTAGATTTGAAAATGGCACATTGGGTATTCCATCACCTAGCCTTTTACCATCCTCCGACATAATCATGCCGTATTACTTTGCATGTGATGATGCATTTCCACTAAAAGTGGGAATGATGAAACCATTTCCTGGTCGTTTTTTAGATGCCAACCAAAAAATGTTTAATTATCGCTTGTGTAGAACAAGACGTGTGATTAAAAATGCCTTCGGCATAGGCTACTTGCTGTACGTTTCCAAATATTTTACAGGCTTATAAATTGTCATGTTGAACGTGTAAAAGCAATCGTGCAAGCTGCTGTTGTGCTTCACAATTTTATACAGAACAAGAATGGCTCAAGGTTGATGTCATCATCAGCAATTCAAGGGGATAATGTGAATAGTGATGGCCATATGGCCATATGTTGGATGGAAATTGGCGCTGGGCAATCCCGGAAAATGTCAACTTGCACCAACTCTCTTCATTTGGCATAAATTTTCATACTCTAGATCAGTGGTTCCCAACGTGGGCGATATCGCCCCCCAGGGGCGATTTGGCGGTCCAGGGGGGCGAAAATAGCGAAGGGGGTGATAGGGGGCGAAAACGGACGATAGGGGGCGATGGCGCGTTGAAACCGCTATATTGGAGTCTAGGACCGCAATCGCCACACCCCAGATCCCCAATTGGTATGGGACGCCAGAGCTCGAAGAGTTCCAAAATTCTTTCGTGAATTAACATAAATTAGAGTATTATTTTAGAAATTCATGCAAATTTTTCAAAAATTTTTCGCGCTGGGCGCGATTTAGTGATGTCTCATTTCTTGCTTATTGGATACCCTTACCCCAGAAATAATACCCATGAGATACAGAAAAGGGCATCTCGGCGTCAGCCATTACCACGCCATGACGCAGCAAGGCATATGAAATTTCAGGCCATGTAACATGCGACTTCGAGCAGTGCGCCAGAACGAAAAAAGCTTGGCGGAAAAGGACTGTCTTTATGCTGACCGACTTCCATATATTTAGCATATACGATACACATATATGTTTAATTGTCCATAGGCGCCTAAATGGCTGGCGCCAAATGTTCCTGTCCTGGCAATCAGAATCCCACAAGACAAATGCCATCTCGCAGAGAAAAAATAATTGCCAGTGCAGAAATACCAATTCTAAATCGTGTTCGTCTTTTAGTTCAGTACGTATGGGCGATTCGAATGGCTTTTGACATAGCAGACATGCCACGAAATGCCATCACGTAACGAAGTCTTTATATCCACGGGTCCGCCCGAATATTTTTAATTAATAATTACGGGCACTACATTTTCCAAGAAACCTCACTCAGCTCTACCGGTAAATCTGAATAGCCTACATGATCAGGGAAAGGATAAAAAATTGACAGCAATTAATGTGCAATTCCCGAACATATTGACCGATTTAATCATGGATGACAGAAATTGTTCGCGCTTCACGCGAATTAAGTCGACTAACTAAAGAGTCCAACAATTTTTGCTGAGAAGTAGCGGTAAAGAGGGATGGGGGGAGGGGGTCTGAGAGGCTAAGCCCCCCAGACATTTGGTTTATCATCATATCGGGGGCCTAAGACACACATTTTGGGGGGTGACGAAGTGCTGTTACGGTCCTTTTGGAGTCAAGTCGGAGATATGACCTGTTTTAGGTCAAATCGCCGGTGATTACAGTTTGTATGCCCATTTTTTGGTTCCCAATATTTGGGGGGCGATGATCGGTGCGGAGCTTGAAAAGGGGGCGATGAGTCGAAAAAGGTTGGGAACCACTGCTCTAGATGCTGGCTTCTACAGATCTCAGCTATTGAAGTACTTCCTGACAGTTGGTGCAGTTCCGTGGCAACAGAACCAATGACTATTCTTGTGCATTGAGTAAATTGCAAATGGTTCGTGAAGTTGAGATGTGTACAACTGCACATTGATGTATTGGCATTGAAAGTGAATAACACTTCTCGTTTCTCATCATTCTGTTATTGCAGCAATTGATGATCTGTTGTTGTTGTTTTTAGTAGTCTCATATAACAGAGTTTACTACCCATTATGGATATTGAATTCAATAGAAGATTAATTGATTTGATCTCACAACATACCTGCCTTTGGAATGTTCAGTTACCACCTGCCTTTGGAATGTTCAGTTACCAATTCATAAGAAGCGGCACAAGTTGGATGAGGCTTGGACCACTATTGCCGAACAACTTTCTACCAGCAGTAAGATTTTTTTTGCATGCCTAGTTTGTTTGACGATTTTATTCATTTGTTGATATTGCAACTCCCTTCTATATTTAACATAGAATTTATCCATGGATTTGTCACAAATAGCCTCATTTTACATGTTGATCCTGATAATATATCAAGTTTACTGTTACTTGAACCACACCATTTGTACTTATTAATGGTTTTCATTATGGCTGTCTTCATTCCAGTTGATGTATGCCAGAGACGATGGAATAGTCTACGCACTCAATACGGAAGAAAGCATAAAAAGCAGCAAGATGTTCCCTCTGGGTCATCTACTCAGCCACCAGAAACATGATATATATCATAACTTAGCCGTTGTTTTGCCGTTTTCGTAATGGCAGCTTGCATTACATTGTCTGCATTAAGTTGAAAGCATAATTTTATGTTCACTTTCTCGTATTCTCATATTATTCTACTCAAAACGGGCGTCAATCGCTATTTCACATTTCTTTACTGAACATTTGGACCTGCCGCCATAGCCATCGGCTTATATACCATGTTAGTGTGGGTTGTAGCTAGAATCAGGATCAAAAGAGCAAAAGTTTCCCCCACCCAAAGATTGGTCTTGGGCCCCCATAGAGTAGTCAAATTTGAAGTTGAAGATTTAATTTAATCAATAATATTGGTAATTGCATTATATTGCGTTTTTAATCCTATCTCAGCGCCCGATGTCCAGATTTACCTGAAGAGCAGGGCGTGCGTAATTCATATTTATAGAATCTGGTATCTTGCAATAATTACTTTATTTTATGTTGTTAATTCGTGACCTCCGGTCTGTTATATAGCCAAAAGATATTGATTGTAGTGGCCCAAACATAGCAGACTAAAAGAAAAACTTGCGTGAGACACACACACAAATTACCATGTCTAATGCTCTGTGGCTGCCCGGGTGCAATTTGCATCGTGGGCGCAGATTGAAAGGAATGGACTGTTAGTCACGCCCACCCAGCGCGGCTATTGACAATGGACACATACCATAAGTTTCGGCCAATGTCTTTCTTTAGTAGCACACTTCATGGAGTCTCATGTTGGCCGAAACTGCATATGTCTTATGTGTCGATGAGTGGTATTGACTAAATGCCTATTACTATGAATTATACATGCTTTATTTCTTGAGGGGGAGACGTATGCATCTCGAAATCAAGCTATCTAGAGACATTTAAATCGCAAACCTCAAAAAGAATTTCCAAGTTAATGAAATCTGTCGAAAATATGATTTACGAAATACCTTTGAGTACCCTCCATCCACGCTCCCCACCCTATTGGGGAATTTGGGGTGCGGCAGTTATGGACCTGGCAAGAATGCAAAACGTTGTGTGCGATAAACCGTCCTCTATAAAATGGGCAATGGTTCATTATGACGTAACAAGGAAATGTCCCATCTTTTGTAAAGACAGTTGTTACATCATTAGGCCTTTTCAGCGCAATCCATGTATTGTCTTCCAATATAACTACTACGATGCAAAATAAATGTAATCGTGAGTAATCGTGATTACTTTTCCAATGTAATCGTAATCGTAATCATCTACTTCCTGATTTTGCTGTAATCGTACTCGTAATCGCGTGATTCAGAAGTAATCGCAATCGCAATCGATTACATTCATGAAGTAATCACCCCACCCCCATGTCTGGTTGCCATACCTCCGGAATTTCCCGGACATGTCCGGAATTTCACTGCTCAAACTGCGTCCGGGTGAAATTTCTAAAATTTGCCTAAATGTCCGGAATTTTGAAGGTTTGAAATAGGATCAAAATGTTTTCGTAAATCAACATGATGACATTATTATTTTTTAGCAGATTTATGCCACTTGAAATTGTCTTCGCGCTGCGCGCAATTAAGTGTCGCAGTCATGGATTTTAATATGTGAACCACCAACCTCGCAAAATATGCAATCAAAAATTATTGAAAATAACCATCATTTGTTGAAATAAGTCTATTGTAATCGCAAATATATTACTGGAGTCGGTTAAGGCCATTTAGACGCTTTAGTCAAAGATATTGGCTCTAAACCTGGGGGTTGTTTGTCTTTATTCTGGGGTTCGCGAAGATTTTGAACGTAATCAGCTTCCAAAATAGGCCGTGAGTAAGTATGGGCAGTGGCGCTCACGGTGTTTCAGTATTCCACTTATCAAATTCTGAGCTGGGCCACAAAACTTTTTCGCGACCATGAATGGTTGAACACCACCGGATGCGCAACCTGCTGGTGTGGATCTGCATTTAGGCTTATAAATAGTCTTATCCATGTGACATAACATGATTTTAGGATGTATAATTCCGTTCCTTGTATTTTCGAAGTCATCATCCTCCACCAGCTTCCCAGCTAATTATGATCATGTGGGCGGAGAAATGATAAAAAATTTATAGCGATATATGGAAGAAGCAATATTATAGACTGATTTCCTTCTAAAAATTTATCGACCAGATGCATATAGAAACCAGATGTTTTTTTGGACGGGAAGGGCTGAAAAAATGGTGTTTCGATCTTGGTTACAACACACAACCACATAAATGCACCGATCTAACATTATAGCGGCTCCTGATCCGGATCGTGACCACCTCTCCTATGGTCGATAGGATACGCAAAACTTCGCTAGTGCGACATCACATTGACATACAATGTGTGTCATGACTCATTTTACTCCGCTAGTGGACGCTAAAGAGTGTCCGGAATTTGCTTCGCACAAATATGGTAACCCTATTCTATACCCAGCTGAGTTTTCTTGATTCCGTTATAAAACACAAGGAGTAATGACAACATCCATATACATTTATTGGCATTTGTTTTAATTTCCTCTCTTCACTTCAGAACTGTGGACAATTTTCTTATCCTTACTGAAGCGGAGACTGACACATCTGCTGCTCGTCATACCTCCTTGGAAAGGGATGAATGTATGAACTGAGTTTTCTTTATACTCGACTGTGTATGAACTAATTTGTTGCACTAGTGGTTTCAGAGGATTTACCAAACACCGAGACGCCAAAGACCAGGGTTGTAATGACTCGAGTCATGACTCGACTCGAGTCGGACTCGAGTCACGATTTTCTGATGACTCGACTTGACTCGAGTCATTTTCTCAAAATACGGAAATGACTCGACTCGACACGAGTCAATCTGTGTATTGACTCGACTTGGACTCGAGTCATTGCGCATGACTCGAGCTAAGTCATATGACTCGAGGCGCAGACAGCCAAGAGCAACATTTCGTTGTAATTTCGAAGAATAGTAAAGTAAACACACTATTAGGATTTCGTCTATTGGTACTGGTACTTGAAAATGCGACCACAAACTGCTAAAAGTGATCAAAATTAGCATATTAATAATGCGAACAATTCGATATCACCAAACAGATTTATAAAAGGGGTTCAACAAAACATTAACAGGAAACTGAGCAGTCAACACAATGACTTGGACTCGACTCGAGTCATGATACCGTGACTCGGACTCGACCCTCTTTTCACTGACTTGGACTCGGACTTGACTCGGTGGTGAATTGAAAATGACTCGACTTGACTCGAGTCAAAACTATAAAACTGAGATTGACTTGTGACTCGGTACTTTGTGACTTGGTTACAACCCTGCCAAAGACACACCAATATCTCAAGGGGAGCACTTCAGTATTCGAAAGAGGCCTTGCAGTAATGGATTGGACAGAGGCAGTGTCCAAGTGACCATTTTGACTTGATATATTCATTCTAAATGTTGTGACCAGACTTATTGCGTGTAGATTTTAGTGTACTCAATACTCATCCAACTAGTCTGAGTGAGAGATGATAGAAGCTGACTCGGCTATCCGAAACTTTCAGTTTTATGGGTGACTTCTTAGTAAGGGGTAGTTCATGGCCATTGGCAGAGTATTTATGACCCATCCATAATAGAATAATAAGAGTTGAAATTGTTACCGTAATTGTGTTATAAGAGGCATGTATGGTGTGGACAGAAAGATGAACTGTCTTCTATTAGTAGTACCGTTGTTGCAGGAGAGATGATTTTACTCAGCTCTACGAAGTTTCTTGCCAGTGTTGTTTGCTATGTTGGAATGTACTTATATTATGTAACTAATCCTTTATTCATATATTTAGGTGGAGATGATGAAGATGTTGAAAACTTCTACAGAAGAAATACAAAGAAGGCCTGATCGCTTTGAAAATTTCGGCAAATTTATTGCAAGCCAGTTGAGAGCTATGCCTGAAGAAAAAGCAAATGATATCATGAAAAATATATCTGTTTCACTCTTTGAGTGACTCAAAAATCCGTGAATGTCTGATGTATTGGAGTCCGTATACGACCGGGGCCGCTAGAATTTATCGCCGTTAGATGTCGTGAGAGTGAGCGATTATAGCGATCAGTGTGCACTAGGTAACTATTTAGCGTGTCGACGATTGCGAGACTCGTGTAGGACAGGGTGATTCCCCTGTCGTCGTCGCGTCGTGAACTCAGTGTGCATATGGCTTGAGAAAGAAATGCAACAGCAATCACTTTCAGTTCATATCAAATCAACTAACTCTCATAAGCATTATAATGGTAAATTATGTCTGTACACCAAGCTTGGGTCGCTTCGCACGATACAGTTCTCTTGAAGCATTTCGGAAAAACCAGTAATTAGATTGGAATTGTAGTTAATGCATATAGAAGCAGTAGATTAGTGGTATTTCGACCTAATAGTCTAATTAGACGACCAGAATGCTGTATTCTGTCTGACGGCAGTCATGAAAAGACCGTCCTGCATAAAACGAAGTGCTTTCTGACCTCGATACGTGATGCAAGTTGGAGGCGAATTACGTCCCGCGGAACGAGTTTCCACGAATCCTTCCGGAAGGCCTTTTAGAAAATCTCTTTTATTTTTCAGCAATCCGAACCACATGTACATTTCCAGTTTGGCCTGGATGCTCCATCCACCCGGTCCGATACTGCGCCTACCTGGGAACTGAAGAAAAAATATATGACGCGCTTCTAGAAAAAGAAGGAAACGCTTCTTACTCTGAGGAAAACTGTCTGAATCTTTCCGCAATGCTTTCCGGATTCTTCGTCTCTGACCGAGTACAAAATATCACGCGTCGAAATGCGCGCGTATGCCACACGTTTGGCGGCGCTCAACATCCAGATGAACACATCCGGGACTGTCGGCTGAGGCTGAAAGTGCACCAATCAGGGAATGTTACCGATCATTTGCTTTTCCTACTGTGATGATTGCTAAAGGCGTTGATTATTGTAATTAGGTTACTTCGTTGTGCGGGTTCTGTCTGTGTCTGTGCACGGAGGTGAGTGTCGATTTCCTTGTATAGTTGAATGTATTGTCGACTTTTAGTTAGTAAAACCCTAGAATGCTATCAAACAGATTCGTCCATGCTTTCCTTGAAACGTCACTACATATACACACAGACTGACCTCGTCGGCCAAGAACCGAATTCGTCCTAGAATGGAGCGGATTCTCGCCAATTTTTCTCTGAAAGTCGACGGTTTGATGGACTTCTTCATTTTTTGCGCTTCAGTCGCTATATTTTCCTGAAAAAAGACAGCGGGTTCGCGTAGGTGTGAATGAGAATTTTTTCTAAAACTTGACCATCTCCCGGCGGCAAATTCGATTTCTCTCTACATCCAAGGCCGTTCTCCCCAGCGCCGATCCCCCGCGGGACTTGCTTCCTTCCACGAGTCGCGTGAATGCGCTGCAGCCATTCGCCAGCTCTTCTACAACTCCCCGAAGTCTGCGGTGCGGACTTTCTTGCTCGGTTTTGATCATTTCCTGGACGTCTGCGATTCCCTCCTCCTGCGTTACAAGTCACGTCACGCGACTGCGTGTCAAACTGTAGGTAACTGACGTACGGCTGAATGGGAAACGCGAGATGGCAAGGCAGTTAGATCCGACTTGCAATTTCTCGTAGCTTCGTAAACCAACGGTAATATTGTTGGCAATTACACCTTTTTAGTTGCGTTCGTAATCAATCATTTGTAAGGGCCATCTTGGATAGGCTGCTCGAATTGCTAAAAAGACATTGGCGAATAATCGGTAGTGGTTCATTTGCGACAGTGGTTCCCAACATGTGGTACGCGTGCCACTAGTGAAGGTCTTCCAATTGGTACGCCGGTACAATTCTGTTTTGTTTTTGTTTTTTACCGAACGGAGTTATTAGTTTCGGTGTTTTTTTTTTCAACCTCATGAATGACTTTCGTCGATAATATTAGTAATAGTTTCAGATATTACTGCCAAATATTTTTCCATTCTCATCCAACGTGATCAGATTAACAGGCGTAGCTGATGGAGGTGGTGTCTTCGAAAAACTTGGGCACGAAATTAGTGATGATAACTTTGTTGAATGATGTTATATTTCTTGACCTTCCGTTAGGATTGTCGGTATAGTAAAAAAAAATTATTGGAATCGCCCTATCGTACCAGAAATACCTTCATTCGTGAGACGCAAACGATTCTAACTTAATATTTCTTTATGGCGTAACTTATGTAGGTGATATGCGAGCACAGCATAAAACCTCGAAATGGTACGTGGATGGGAAAAGGTTGGGAACCACGGATTTACGACATCACATAATGAATTGTTAATATTACGTTCCCTACATTGTTCCTTACGTTGCTACGTTCATTCCTACGTTACGATCTTACCTTCGTTCATTCGGTTCTATTTTGACGTAGCAATGATTTGGGGTGTCCGGTCAATACCGAGAATGCTATTACCGAGAATGCTATTAGCCTACCGAGAAGGACAATACCGAGAACGGACATTACCGAGAATGGACAGTACTAAGAATGGACATACCGAGAATGGACACCACCGATAATGGACATTACCGAGAATCCAATATATGCGATGCAGGCATGTTATGCATATGGACAGGTCGTGTGTGTGCATCACGGCGTTGCCACATTCGGCATCGATTCTCAGGTATAAATTTCTCGACAACGTCCGTTACGTTGAGCTAGATTCTTGGCATTGGCGATTCTCGGTAATGTCCGTTCTCGGTAATGTCCATTCTCGGAAATAGCATTTTCGGTAATAGTATGGAACCGATTTGGATCCTGAATATTGCAGAAACTTGACGGAAAAGCGTTTGAATTGCGGCGATTATGCGTCAGTAGAAAACCCCTTGGACGGGCTTTTGCGGCGATAAATCGGCATCAGAGGATTCAGACTGCCGCACAGAAGCAAATGCCATAGCTTGTGATCCGAACGCAAAATTCTTGAAAGCTGGTCTTGAACTAAAGCTACTGTCGGATTGATTCCGAACGTATAAATTATGATTTTGTCAGAGTAGCATAATAGTCGAAAATCGGCATTGTTTCGAATGGCGGCTGAATCAGCTGTAGCTAAACGCGATGACTCACGAGCTTATCAGCGATTTTGTACATGATGTTCTCGACGTACATCCGCTTTTTCTGATCGTGCCATTCGCTCGTGATGTAGAGGCAGGGCTTCTGCTCCAGGTATGGGAGGTGGAAATAATATCTGGAACGTACAGAAGGCTGAGGATGTGGCCATTTCGCAATGGCGTCAGACTTGTACCAATCTAGTTAGCTGGCGGTCTAATAAATACTGTTTTTTGAGCAATTTCAGTTCTGGTTCTAGCAACGGACTTGGAAAAGTGAGTAGAGATCCACCTCCATAGTTGCGAGTTTTGAAAACTCTGACATTTGCTAGTTCTATTTATATTGCGATTTTTGGGAAATGCGTAGTTCAAGTTCTATAGTTGCTAGTTGCTAGAGTAGATCAAGCCCTAGTTCTAATACTAGTTGCGCATTTCGAAATCCAGTCGTCTTCACAAGTCCGAATGTCGTTCTTCCTACCGATCTCTGTCGCTGGTAACCGGAAGTGTCGGTGACGTCATAGATCTAATATCCGGCTGCTTCTCCTCCTGCGTTTGAATTCCTCGCAACAACGAAATCGTTTCTTCGTCAGAATCAGAATCGTCTCCTGACCGAGTTTTGTTGCTCGCGTTCTGACCGTCAATCACGTTCCCGTGGTTGCCTGTGAGCATCGTTATCCGTGAAGTAACTCAACGAAAGAATTGTACAAATGTACAGACTACTACGGTTAGTTAACGGACAGCTAAGTACTGTTTTTGACTTATTATATTTCTTGTTTTAGTCGCAGATCTTGAAAACTGAGTACTTGCAGCTCCAGTTCTAGATGCGCATTTTTAGAAGTGATTAGTTGTTGTTGGATGTTCAATTGTTCATGTATTTGCGTTGGTGTATCGTATCTTATTTGTGTAGGACTTGTAATTAGTGTCAATCAGTATTTTCTTGTGTTCGTTGCGCTGTATTTATACTATGTGTTCTGTGATCTACTGGTATATTTGTTTAACTGCACTCTGGATAACGATCGCCAGTGGTAAAGTAATCCTGTTGATTGAATACATTGGTTTCATATTAAAGGTTCGATGTATATGTTTGTTGTTCTGACAGGTCTAGTTCTAGTTGCGGATTTTTAAAATCCAATAGTTTGTTTACACGTTTGCTCACCGATCGTCATCTCGAAGGAGACAGGTTTGTCCTGCATGCTCCGGCTGATCATATTTGCCTCGAGAATCGTCGAAAACAGGAAAAACTCTTCGATTTTGCCCAGACCGCTCTGATGAATATGTCAAATTTTATGGCGTTTATAATTAGTAAACGTAATCATGAGTAGTAGAAGTAGTAGTAGTAGTTGCAGCGAAGTAATAATTAAAAGTAGTCTAATACAGCACAATAGGAAGTATAGTATAACTAGGCAAAATCTACTTGAAATAAAAATAAAAGTATTTCGTTAGACCTCCTCTGCGTAAGATCAGATTTGGAGGTTAGGGTGGGTATCATAGTAGCATTCAGTACCCCTAACCCTATACGATACCCAATTACCCATATCTAACCCTAACCCCCAACTCGACTCTTACGCAAGCGATGGTCAGTAACGAGATTCATCTTGCCTATTAACGTGCTTCCTTTTGCCTATTCACACTCCTTCTTCAAGTGGTTGCGTCTTACGCAACTTCTACACGTCAGTTTTCACTTTCCTATGCGAACCTAGGACTAGAATGCTTGTAGTTTTACTTACTAGGGAATCCATACTGTTACTTTTACTTGATTTACTCACCTCAGATAGAGGGTTGATGGATTCCACTTCCACGTTCGAAGACCCTTGCTCGTCAATGCCCGACGGATCGACCAGCTCCACAACCAGTGCGACCAACATTCGACCTCTACAGAAAATGAAGACACCGCAATGATTCCAGATCGTTCGAATCCGAACCGAGTGTGAATTTTAATAATGTGGGTCGTGGTAGTGGGATCATATTTTTCTAGTAACGAATATGAACGCACTTGTCACTGTAGACGAGAAACATACTTTCCATAGTTTCTGCACATCTTGCACAAAAACAATTACTTCTTAGTTTCTTAGAAACATCTATTTCTACTTGTGCATGCGTAAAAATGTAGACAGTTACTTCTACTTCTGTTCGACTACCATCGGTGACTATACTTTGACCACTGGTGCGTGTATGTGACAACATTTTCCTTGCGACTCCGAAAATGCACATTTTTTAGACTTTTCGACTCATTCATGCCGTTATATGCATACGTCATCACGAGATGCCTCGAAGTATTCGATTCGGAATGGAATCATTCGTGATCTCGATTTTGTCCCGGTCCTACGCTGTAAATCCACGAAAGGAAAATAGCTGTATTCATCGGATTTCCAGCCTAGCGTGAGGTCGAAATCAGATTAAAGTCACCTTCAGGTAGCAAATTGTGCTTTCAAACACTTGCAGAGGGTGAAAATAAATCAAATACACCTTACGTAGAAGGGGTGTAGTGTGTTTCGGGATTTTTTGGGGTAATACACGAAGAACAGGACCCCTATCTCCATAAGGATTGTACTATCTAAAAGCACAATTCGCTACCTGAATCCGCCGCTTACCCAGTTTAGACCCCAAGCTATGTGGGAGTGTGAAAAATAAGACAAGAGTGTGTATTCACACCCTAAAGGTAGTACACGACAGGAGTACCCAACTCAGAATTAGATCGTGGTTTTAGATACTGTACGTCCCTACCTGTATACCTTACTTAGTCACTACGTGCAAGCGTCATTTGAATGAAAATCTGTTTTATTTATACCGCAGGATCTGGTTTGATGTACCAAAGGTGTGAATAGACAGTGTTTTCGATAAGATTGTAGTAATCAACCCTCCGTCACCTGAATGCGACTCCCTCGCCGAGTCCCGCGTTCAAATCGGAATGTTCGTTCACGACCGTGTAGTTTCGCGGGCTGCCGTACAAGTTCACGTATGCTGGTCCGAATGTCGGCACGAAACCTGTACGGAAACATCGAACGGTTTGCAGTTGAACGAAAAACTAAATCTAGTCACAAATTACCGAAGTTGTCTGGCAATAGATGTCGGTCCAGCACAAAAACGCAATGTCAGATTACGAATCAAAGAATTGGATCACTTTCACTCACCTTTGTCGGCGGAATTGGAGATTTTGTCGAGGTTGAGGAAAGCAGTTCCGATCACGTTGTTCTTGATGTTGTCTTTGTCCCGGAGTTGTATCCGGATGCGTTTGCAGAGAGGCGGAAACATTTCGGTGAAAATGACAACCTCGTTCCACACGGGCTCGTAAGAGTGCTTTTTGACCGATGTGTGGCCCTGAATTAGTCGTCACGACATGTAGGTCGATGTAGAATTGCATATAGCAGTTGCAGTTGTTGTTGTTGGTGATGGGGGTGTCGGCAGTGTTTTGGGTATACATAGATGCAATATATACAACAATATATCGTAGCGGTGCCATCAAAGTAGCTTATGTACACTTCTTCAAATTTCGAGACCCATTTTTCAAATTGACAGAAAATCAAGTTTTCGTAAAATTTCCATGCTTTTTCCGCCATATCTTGGCCATGTTTATGTTTGTCACATTGTTTCAAAGTCAACCATGACGAATATATGGCCGAAAGAAAAGTAAAACTTTACACAGAATTATATATTAATATGGACATAAGCTACTATGTTCCAATGCGACGATATACATATGTATGATGTGTCAGGTCGATATATTCTTTATTATGATTCCGTAGCCGACTTGCATCAAGGTCCGCTTATATAGCCTTTTCTAAGATACCACTTTCGCCTGTGTATTTTTAAGCAACTGTAAATGTTCACTCATTTTTTTGAAACCGCTTCCAATCCAGGAGGGTTTGCAAACATTGCGAAGTTACCCTGAGCGCTCTTTCTATTTCAAAGTTTCATCTTTCCAGTAAACCCCAACGAAAAGTCCCAAAGCGCCAATTTTTGCGCCTATACCCGTTGACTACATGACTTACAGACAAATGAAATTAGTTTTCACAATACCTCAGAAGGCAATTCTGCTGATGAGAGCCCTGAAGCGTTAGCATTCATGAAGCGAAATGCTTCATATGATATACCAAAGCTCAGAAAATCACAAACTGGGTTATCAATCATGTTGCAAAGCGGTTTCGTAGACTCTCGGCTGAGAAAGACTGGTCTATAGGTTTTATTTTATCTTTCATTGTTGTTTTATTAAACTGCTACTGACTGACAGTTATTTGTTTTATATGTACCATCATTACGTCAGGACTACAGCTGACTTGATGACCATGCCTCTTGAATGTGGTCGAATCGCTGTCATTGTATGTTTTGAATATTAATTTCAACTTGAATTTACGAAATAAAGAAGCTTTCTTCTGAATATGCATATTGCATTCAGTTACTTCGTAATAGATAAGATTGCATTACACCTTTTACAACATAGCCTACAATCTAAGCTTATATATGACCGTATCATGTGACCAGCTGACATGATGACCTGATGATAATATCACTGACCACTATTTCCCTGAATAATTTTTCCTACTTTGAAACTAATGTCGCTTTCCATAATCGCCGTAACGAGACCTAGGAAATCTACCTTTTGTCCGCAGAAAGAAATCTCCACGTAGGAATCGACGAGGTCTCGCATTTCTCCCTGTAGCATCGACTTGAGTTTCTCTGTGACACGCGTGTTCATTTTCGGCAGACCTTCGGCTTTGTAGATCTTGAAGATGAAGCGAGCTCGTTGTCGCTCGGCCGGGACGCCATCAGGTAGCAACATGTTCCTGTAACGCAGAAGGCTGATGACGTGATCGACAATCATTGTTGAGTAGGATTGTGTAAAAATAACATTTATTATTCAAATTATACTGGCTAGCTGATAAAATTGTCAAGTTGCCGAAAAACGCAGCACGAACGAAGTTATTGGACTGAAAATTTTTGGAATACAAAATATAGTATTAAGGGTGGATAGTTGATAATTAATGATCATTTACTATTTTTTCATATCGAAATTTTTAAACTCTGATAACTTCGCTTATGCGGGTTGGGTTTGAGCCAAATTTTTTATGCATCGTAATTTAGATAACCTAATATATTAAAGCGTAGTAAGTTGTGAAAAAAATTATGTTTTTATTTATTAAATCCACAATTTTTCTACTTTAATAATTTTGCTTCTGGAGGTTGGAATTGACCCAAATTGGACGCGCTGCGTTTTCTTAGGCAACCTGACAATTTTATCAACTAGAAAAAAAAAACTATTTGTAACAGTCCTATAATGTCGCGTCACTCACTTTTCGTCGATGTTGTCCTCGTCGTCGTCGATGGTTTTTGGAATCTTCAAGTTGTCGCCTTTGCCAACCACGGACATATCGACCTGAGACAAATATGGCAATTGCAGATATCTATTGGAGGTACAGAACTTCAGTATACAGAGGTATATTATATTCATAGTGAAATAAACCCGAATATCATCTAGTTGCTGACGATTGTCAGCCGAAAATATTCGGGTTTATTTACATATCAATAGATATGGTAATTTATTCTTCATCGAGGACTCACTTTGAGATATCCTTTCGGTCCCGCGTTCAAGTCGTCCGGGTCGGTCAAAACCGCCCACTTGTGATAGAACATGTGATCTTGGTTCGCGTAAATCGTCCCCACGTCCATCTTGAAAGTACCAACGAGAGTTCCGCTCCGGACGATGTTGCGATGATGGAGCACCTTCACATAATAGGCATCACAACTATAATCTTAATGGGATTTGTCAAATGTTTTGTGCTCTCGTTTTAATTCGAATCTATTTTCTGTTTTACCCAAAAATGCACCAAGAGAGCTGTATAGCGCGAAACGAGCAAAGCTTGTCGTACGCAAAGTTGTCACTTTCGTGCCTTCTTGATAATTCGGAATTGAATTCAATTTCCAATTTTTTGCGAATCCATTCATTCCAATACTAATGCGGTTTACCTATCGTTTTAATTCAACACTAATTTCCTGAAATTGCTACAAGAGAACTGTACAGTGCGAAGAGAATGCTACAAGAAAACAGTGCGAAACGAGCCGAGTTTGGTGTAAATATATTTGCCATTCTCGTGCTTATGATCATCAACTCTGATTTGATATCATCTAAACGTAATTCTTGTTGTAGAGTGGATTTGTTTTTAATTCGGAATTTCATTCAATTAACAAGTTTTTGCGAATACAGTCATTCTAATTTTGAGAAATTGTGTAGCTATCATTCAAATTCTAATCTAATTCAGAAAATATGAAAGTAATATAGTGTAGCGTACCACTCCATGATTATCCTAATTACCCTCGCTGATCACTGATTATGCTTTTATACTTGTTGCTGTTGCGAACCTATATGTGTCAGTCGCTTTTAGTCGCCGTCCGAAGAACATCGCCGTTGTTTTAAGTTGCTTTTAATAAAAGACTTCTACACCGAGCCGCGGACCAAGAAGAACGCGCGCCCACGACAGAGCACGCTATAATAGTTAATGAAGAGCAACTCACCGTGAGATGAATCATCTTGTCGAATAGAGTTTGTTTTGGGACGCTGTAATCGAATACGAAGACTTCGTTGTAGTAAGGCGAGTTGGTGGACTCTTTTTTCGATGTGTATTTCTTATCGTCGCCCACTTGTACCAGGACGACCGGGTCTATATTGGCACCGCTCAGCTGCCTCGCTTCGATTACTGTCACAGATACCTGGATGTGTATCACAGGGGGTCAGTAACTAAGTATAACTGGTACTTCATACCGAGTATACAACTGGGTTTCGCCTGCTTGCTCGAGTACATTATGTATTCTGATTACTTAGTTATCACCTGAAGACTTTAAAAGCTTCGTGTCGTAATGTCACCCAAGAGTTTCAAATCATTGAGTTGAACCTGACTTAAACCCGATAAGGAACAGTAAACACTATGACTTAGACTGTGACTCGGCCCTTTGCTCTCTGACTTGGACTCGGATTTGACTATAGGTGGTGCATTAGAAATTATAAAGGTAAAATTGACATGTGACTCTTAACCTTGTGACTTGGTTACAACCCTGGTAGAGGGTGAATGATGGGCCTACTGCGCTACCTGGAAATCCTGCGCCTTCATTCCCGCTGATTCAAATCGTATTTCTGGCTTGGCTCGTTTATTGGTCACGTTTTCTTCCACCATTTGCATCGAGGCGACCGAAACGGTGTCCAAGTTGACTCGTGGTTCGCCGCTAGCCAACGAACCGACTGAGAAACAGAGTACGATTCAGATCCAACAAGAAATAGCCGGTTTTCCGAACTTTCGAGGAATACCTCCGATAGCAGACCGGTTTCCAAACACGGTGGCTCCATCTGGGTCGTCTGCTGGCCTCTGCTTGCTTCGAAAACCTTTCAGAATTCCCCTGCTCTTGGAACTGGAAAGGAAAATGGAAGTCAACGGTCGTCGACCAAATCGCATCAGATTGTTGATAACTAAGACGCGGATGCGAAACACGAAACGGCCCTGTTGAGGAACCAGATGAAGCTAGTAATTTATGGTAGCTTCGTGAACAGATACGAAAATGTTATTGCCAGAGGTGGTCAGTAACGAAGTACTTCTAGTTTTTGGAAGTACTCAAGTAGTTTTCCTCTACTTCTGGTACTTACTCAAGTAGATCTGATTTTCTCTACTTCTACTTCGTAATATTTTGTGATCTACTTACTTACTTTTCGCTATTTTCAGTTTGTCAAGTAGAAGTAGTTTAATCCCTCAATACGAAAGATAACCTGAGGAATTTTGGGGCTGTTTTCACGGAGTACCAACATTTAATATTCATAAAACTCCAGTGAAGCCCAGAAATTTTGTTGCGCTTCGCGTACAGTAGTTATGGAGTGACAAATATGTTTTCACGAAAGTATCAGTGAATATAATTTAGGTACCGGATTGCTTATGGTTCCGCTCACACCGCATTGTCGCCCATATCAAATATTTCAGCACTGTAAACATTGCCCACCATAACGTTCGAAACTACCGTTTCGCAATCTAGCAATTGCCTATCCTATCGTTATCTAGCAGCCCATAACGTGTCCTGCTAATCTGGAAAATCCGGCTTTTTGGAACGTTTTAGCAGATCACCTTTGAAGCTTTATGGACCAAAGACATGAAATATATTTTACGCTTTTTAGGAGTGGGATTTGTATTTCACTTTCAATTCCTAGTGTAATATTCGGAGTATCATACTTTGGGTTCTAATTAGGTCTTTTGTCTGCAGTAGATACATGTTGAAGCATAAAAGTGTAGTAATGCCTCCATTAAGACTGTTTTCAAAACTACTTACTTCCTTGAGTAGATTTAAAGTCAGTCAATTCTACTTCTACTTCAAGTAGTTTTAGGTGGCTTATGAAGGAAGTACTTCTACTCGTACTTGAGTAGATTTTTTTCGTCGCTAATTCTACTTCTATTCGAGTAGCTTTTTTGACCACTTTGACCACCTCTGGTTATTGCTCACTACTTTATAGACCAAAATTTATCAAAACAGGTCATGAACGAAAGCTAATGTCGCACTGATTCCGGAAATACCTGCTATATTCTGATCAGGGCACCGCAACAACACCGAAATTGCCAACTATAGGTTGCTGATAGGAATGACGCCATCTTTGTCTCCAAAGATGGAGTAAAATTTAAATGAAATGTCAACGTCATTTCGCCCGAATGACGCCGCTACAAGACAGCGACAGTTTCCTGGTCGCAACATGCGCGTGGTACCTTTCGCTACCGTCGTTCGAAAACATTTCTACGTCGTTCCCAAGCGAATTCTTTTCTGCCGGGCTTTTGTAGGCTCCCTGTTGCCATCTCGATGATATCATTTTATTTTGGAGAGTACCAGATTGTTTGTTTTGCTCGACCTCGTTATTTGTGGAGGCTGCCGCGATAACACCCTTCCTCCAGAGCCCAATCGCGTCGCGAGGTTTCTTCAACGACGACCTCCGGCTGTTCGTGCACCATATTTACTCATTCCACGCTCAGTAACTAACGTCATTGGGACTGTTCCGTTACAGACTTGTACAAACTACCGACTAACTGCTAATGGTCAACTAGCTATAGTTGGTTTCGAGTAGTTCTAGTTCTAGTTGCGCATTTTGAAAATCCAGTAGTACGATTCCAGTGGTCTGATTCATTAGCCACTAATTAGGCTTTCAATTCGTAAAGAACAAATCACGATGACAACTTTTACGGTTGGGCGACGGTGTATGGATGAATTTTGCGTTGTTAAATCAAGTGGTGATGACGTAGCTAAACAATACCAAAGTATCTACTGTTTGGGTTCAGATAGTCTGTAGAAAAAAGCTATTTCGCTACCTCGCTCTCAGCAATGGTTCCTCGACTCCGGCTTTGCTGCATGAAAAGCAAATCAAGTCGAGATTGTTGAAAATGATGATTACTTGGGACGTTGGTAAACTGTTGTATTACATTGTACATATTTTCTCGCCCTGCCTGTTCGACGTTTGTTGTTTACTAAACTATAGTCTTTGGAATATTCTGGAACTTGGATAGATAACTACCCGTACATTAGGGCTGTTTAAAAATAACTTTTTTCTCCCAGATTCCAGCCATTCACTGATTAAATTGTCAGATTACCCTAAAATACGCTGCACACCAAATTTGATTCAATTTTAACAAGTATACGATTCCGCAGATCCAATTACAATTTTTAATTTATTAGGAATTTTTTTTTTTTAATTTCAAATTTTTCCATCGACCGCACGAAGTTGTTGAGCGGACTTCAAAGACGATGCAAAACAAATCTGAGTCAATTCTAACTAGTAGAAGCGGAGTTATTCGAGTTTTTCGTTGATAATTCTCGGATTATCCTTGATCGTGGGATTTATCAACGATAAACTCAAATAACTCCGCTTCTACTAGTTGGAAGTGACTCAAATTTGTTTTGCATCGTCTTTGAAGACAGCCCAACAATCTCGTGGCGTCGACAAAAAAATTTGCAAAAAAATTTTTAAAAATTTTTTCCAATAAATTAAAAATTTTAATTGGATCTGCGGAGTCGTATACTTGTTAGAATTGAATCAAATTTGGTGTGCAGCGTTTTTAGGGTAACCTGACAATTTAATCAGTGAATGGCTTGAATCCCGGGACAAAAATTATTTATGAACACCCCTACCGTACATATATGTATCGTCGGTGCGAGTGGGAACTGTTCATTTTTTAATACCCATACTCGGGTATACTGAATCGAAACTAACTTACGCGTTGGGTAGTACGATGCGTGAACGTCTCTAGCTGTATGGACAGTTGGACACGTTCGTCGTAGTATGGGCTAGTGAGTTGTGCTTGAATTAAACTGATATTATAAGTAGCCTACAGACACTTATCTCAAGCCGTAGGCTGGGGGATAAGATAGGACGAGGCCTTGATGTTTTGTGGCATATAGGCCTACACAGACTCATGATATACAGACACACGATCTGTGCATATGCATACCATTAGCACATGTTGTGCATCTGACGCTGGACAAGGAAGGTTCAGATATAACCTAGTAAGGCTTTCTAAGCCTTGCACCACCCCTCTATGCTATCCCGGTAATGATTCGGGCACCAAGTAGGGAAGCTATAGATACCAGTGCATACAGATTCAGAAGTTAATCTGTCATTAGGGAGCCAGTGATTCCTAATTCTACGTTTACGTGCGGCATCAGGACCGCATCAAGCATGGCCGAACAGACCTATGTGATAGCAGCTTTATACGGAAGAATGATGGAGCTTGAGTTTCGTTATTCGGTAAATATCTCGAATATATGGCGGTCCGTCTCTTCGCGGATACTTCGCCAAGCGTGCCTGTACGATATTTGTCTCGTGATGTATTTTACCTTTTCTTGGATTCGACCGAGTCTGAAGTGTGAATGCTCATGAAATCGTCATTCGCGATTTCCTCGGGAACGAATTCGTCCATCGCCCAGTCACCGACTTTGCCATCCGGCGCCACGTACTTCAGTTCCAGCGACACCATCGACTGTAAAATACGGACGTGTTTTCGGGATTCGATATTCATAAGTTCGCAATCCTCGATGATGCGGCTTGGACATGATGTGACGCGGAACAAAAGCTGCTCACTGATAACGCGGTGTTGTTCGCATCCAAAAGCGGTTCGTTCAAGTATAGGTTGCCACGGGTTATAAGTTCTTGCAAAACCATAGCGAATGTCCCGATCGGTCTGAAACAGGTGGCTATTTTGAACTGATGCTTCACGACGAATCAATATATATTTCATTATAATTGAGCTTGACCAATGCGTACACTCTTGGCGAAAAAAATGTGTATTCACACCAATGTCGAGATGATTCAAGTCAGACTCGAATCAACTTTTTTGTATGACTTGACTTGACTCGACCCAATAGCAACCTAACTAAGAGATCTATCGACTACCCGGGACCTATCATCTGGAATGCATTACCACCACATATCCGTGAATTGCCTTATAATAGATTCAAAAAAGCCCTACTTGATCACCTCTTGTCGTTACACTAACACTGTTGCCCTACCTCGCCCAGACATTGCTTCATTGATCATTTGCTACCATTGTTTAATTTTTTTTCTATTTTCCTTTCTTAAATAAACATTTTTTACAGCCAGACTGTTCAGAGTCAAGTGTACCTGTTTGATGCTGGTGTGATAAGACTAGATGACCTTCACGGTCTTATCGATCATTCCTATCTAATACCGAATACTGTGCACGCATATTTTCTGTACCACCATCACTGCCGTTTGTTATGTATTTTGATTCGATGAAAATAAAGACTCTCTCTCTCTCTTTGCAAAAATTACTTGACTTGACTCGGCACTTGCGAAATGTGGATTGATTCGTGGCTCGGAGTAAAATTTACGAGCCAATTTCAAGTCATCAAGTAAACGGTATCCAATAAATCAGTGTATCTTGTTTATGTTCGGATTGTTCGCGATACGCAAAATGATCACGGCATACGTTGACGTGCTAGCAGTAGATTAATCTGATAGCAACGTATCTCTGTTGCTTAGGCGGCTCAGTGCTTATAGTGCGCAGTGCTCGCGTTAACCAACCCTTTTATATGAGTCAAATAGACAGAATAGTTTTTGCGCCTATCGTTTGAGCCGTATGCAGTGTGTACCGACGTTGTATAGTAGGCCTAGGTAGGCCTCCACACTCCAAATTTAGTCGACCTAATCGAATGCTCGCAAGACATAATGCTTGGAAAAGGTTTTTACACGCTAAACATCTAGTCACCGTTACTCCGACTACCTGTTTGTAAAAACTTTGCTGAAGTTGTAGAATTGAATTTCGATCTGTTCGGTTGCTTCGACAGAGCTCGCCACCGGCCATTCGAAGCTCTGGTAGAGTGGGACAAGATTGAAAGAGGAATTTCATGAGTTGCACTTCGACTTACCTCATTGAAAATCGCTTCATTTTCGCAATCTTCTATTGTCTGGGTAACGTAACTGTGTCCTGCAACATAGAGTGTTACCGTGGTTGAAAGACAAGTATATAGGCCGTCGAAAATGCTCGTGGTTACGAGCTGTTCAATAAATAATTCAAACCACGCGACCCTTCCTTTCGATTTCAGAGACAATCTACATAATCCGATTTGACAAAACAAATGTTTATTGACCCCCACGTCTCGACAGGCAAGTGCAGCGTAGGTTACGCCATAAACATTAAAGTATACTCGCCTCGAAATGTGATTTTGGCCTGGCGATTCCCTTTTCCGCGCAGTCCACTCAATGACCCAATGGTAACTTGTAGCGACATTGCCGAATCTTAATTTTTCAGTATCCTATCATAATTTTAGAATTCAGTGATCTGTTTCTGTGAATTCAGCCATTGAAATACATTACGAAACTGTCGTAAAAAGTTTTGAAGTTCTGGTGACAAACATGATCGTGAGACATCATAGCTATAGTTATCAACAATGCCGCTCGATTCGGTTGGTTTGTTCACGTTGAATACCTAGCGTTATCAAGTTCTTGTCGCAAAAAACTTCCACAAAAGATTTTCGCAGTTCAATATATCTTGGCACTGAATCTTTGCTGTGCGACCTCAGCATAACATACTTTTTCCGATGGTCGAGCGTTCACCGCTTGCCCGACTCGATTATCGTAAATGGGCCAGTGCTTAATTCGAACTGAAGTTATTATGATCTACTACTGATCATCTGCCCTGGCAAAAACATGATGCGATTCAACTCAAATCTGATCTCAAGGTTACAAAGACTAGGTCATATCCACTGCCACATCGTAAACTAATTCCTTAGATACGCTGAACTGAAAGCCTTATCGGCCTCTTGGACGAAAGTGTACGTATTTCCTTTTGTTCCGCGAGAAGCATAACCTATTACAGTCGTATATTCACAGACCAAAGAGGATTTGCCTTTTCATAACCAGCGATGTCAATAAAACTAATAGGTACAGGCTACTGCGAAACTGTTCAATTATTTAAGTGAGATCTCAAAAGGAATATGTCAAGCGAAAAGCCTTAGGAATGACAAAAGTTACGCACGTTCCGCTACAGAGAACACGTAGGAGTGTTGTGTTTGGCAAACAATATTTCTAGATTCAATGTTTGCGAAATGGGTTGCCGTGGCATAAGAATGTACAAACTCGATAGTTCTACCGATTTTTATCCTGAAACAGAAATCACGCGCATTCTCACAGAAAAGTAGATTGTGTGCGGCAGTCTTACCCAGACGGCGTTACGACGTCACGAAATGTACAGCTTGGAATTGGAGCTAGGGTTAAGAGAGAGGAGTTTTATTGATTGCGTCAAATCGCAGAAACGAGTATTGTTGGCTAATCTTCTGAGGTCGCGAATATCAGCGCGTTATTGGCAACACGATGTTCACCAACACCAGCAGTTGATTTATTGGCAGACTTACGCAATAACTTGGAGTCGGGAGATAACATCTAATTCTCGGTAAGAAAAGACCGGTGGAATACTGTGTCGTAGGACGGACGAAACCCTAGAGCACTGTGAGTCGCCCTGAGTCTGACATCAGAAGGCAATGGAAAGATTCATTACCGAGAGTGCTGGACAGTGGACATGACATATGACACTATAGCAGCGTGTATAAAACATATACAATACACGCTGACTATAGTGAAATAAAGAGCCTGAGTAAAAAGAACGAAAAGCGGTCAGTCGCTCACTGCATTACCGAGGTTACATTCGATGAGATCGAACTTTTGCACAGTGCATACTGTAATTTCTCGGGCAACTTGAGGCAACCTGCATATGCCATGAAATAACAATACCATGTGCTGAATATTATTTAAACAATGCATACCGGTAGGCTTAGGAGTTGTTGGCGATTGATCAACCAATGTCGTGGCTACTCCTGGTTTTAGGAAATCAATTTGCATATTTCACCATCCTTATGGTTTGTATTTCGTTTTTCTAATCTACAATTCCAATTGTCCGATTATATTCGATTTTTTCCTTGGTCGCTTCCCTTGTGCTATCGTCCGCTATCCGTGCTATCCGTTAACGAGGGGGTAATCGATTATATAAACGCGTATACTGTATGCTGTATATTCTTTCGGTTCGGGGCAGAGATGAGCGGATTTGAAATTTCTATGTCCTAATCCAATCCAAATCCGAACCTTCAAATCCAAATCCATAACTTTTTCATATTCAAGTCCATGTCCAATCCTAATCCGATTCCAACTGGAAATTCAGAAAAAAAAACTAATTTATGCAATGGAGGGATTCGAAAATTTTCTTTTACAACCAACGATTCACTTGATTCAGGATAACCTAGTAACCATAAGTACATTAATAACTGATTTGAATAAAGTTTGTCGCCATTCGACACCCGACATTTCAATCTCCCAGAAAATAGATAAATCCAATCAAAATCCTAATCCGTTCTGAAAAAAATGTATAATCCAAATCCGACAAAATTTCACAAATCCTGTTTTTTAAAACCTAATCCTAATCCATGCTCATCTCTGGTTCGGGGACACGTTTGTGTGAATGCTAACCTACAATCAAGGCCGTAACTGCCGCACCCCAAACCTCCAACTGGGAGGGCGAAGTCGAAGGGGGCCCAAAATTATTTCGTAAATTAGCATAAATTACAGTTTTTTGGGGTAAATTTATGCAACTTCAAAGAACATTTCGCGCAATCGTGATTCGGTGTTGCCAAATATCTGGATTATTGGGTACTCTCCCCCAAAGAAAAATACGCATGATTTTGATTATACCAATGGGCATATCGGCGTGGCCATTATCGCGCCACGACGCACCAGAACATGTACAGTTTTAGGCCATGTAATCTGCGACTCCAAGAAGTGAGCCAGAACGATCGGTGGCGAGAAAACCTGGGTCGAAAAGGACTGCCCTTATTCTGACCGAAAACTTCGATATATATTCATAGGTGTACTGTATATGTTATATTGTCCATAGGTGCCTAAATGGCTGGCGCCGACTGTTCCTGTCCTGGCAAGGCAATCTGAACCCCACAAGACAATGCCTACCCGCAAGGGAAATTTAATTGCCAGTGAAGAAATAATATACTATATAATTTAAAATCGTGTGCGTCTTTTAGTTACGTACAGGGGAGGGTAACATACGACCCGCGAAGGGATTTTGTACGGCCCGCGGACAGTTTTCCGTCTTACATGATATTGCTGTCCGCGGCCCTGGTCAGCAGAGATTCCCACTGATCGCTTACTGCGTCAAATTGTAATGACTCTACGTTATTATATACGTGTATGCGCACTACGCAGCGTGCGAGAGTGGAGTTAGGCGTAGGCACAAGTTCCTCGAAGCGAGAAGACTTGCATTATCGGCATGCCGTTTGCGGTAATCATAGTGTTTGTCGACTACAATGGTCATTTACGCCAGACTGATATTTTTTATTCCGTAACCTCCGACTTGTAGCACGGCACACTTCTAGGCTTTTGTAAGGCACCGCTTATGCCAGGCTCGCAAACTCAAAACGGGTCGCGGGCCACTTTTCAAACTTCGTGGAGGACGAGGGCCGCATGAATTCAATATCGAGATTAATTAGGCCACACAGTTGAACAACGACGCTATCTCGTCACCTACTCAACCCTAATAAATTGATATCTTGGTAAATTTGGGGTACCGGGCTTATCGAACGCCTAGAAATCATAATTAAGGATTGCACCGTTGATTGGTCAAAGAGAAGCTGACATACCGGCGCCCGTATGACAATAGAGCTATCTACATGTCGATTATATTTACCCGACAGCCATTATTACGTAAGGGAACTCCGCAAATTGCGATAGCCTACCCAACAGATTCGCCGTTTTACATGTCACAGGTTTATCCATCGAAAGGACTAGACTTGTACTGGAGTCATTTCACGTGACCGGCATAGTTATGTGACTCAACACATTCTATATGACTTATTAAAGCCTCATATCAGGACCGATAATTGAGAAATTGTATTATGTCTGTTTGAATAAGCATGTTTATAGTGAGCGCAAATGTGTATATCATGATTCCAAGACCTTCGATATCACAGAAGAGTTTCGGAGGCGAGTTGAACCAGACTTGAACTCGATACTAAACAATAGTTAAACACTACTTGGATTCGACCCGTTGCTCCGCGACTTGACTCGGTAGTGATAAGAAAAACTATAAAACTCAGATAGACTTATGAGACTCGTAGCCTTATGGCTTGGATACAACCCTGACAAAATCAATTCAAAGTAGCAGTACTTCATTACCGAACACCACCGCTTATTTGACATCTCATTCCATTGAAACTTCATTACCAGCCTATAAATCGAACGTCACATTTCCAAAATGCATGGCCCTTCACTCAAACACTCTGAAGAGTAGACAATCCATTATTCCTGCTTATACCGCCTTAAGTACGGTATGATCATGAGATAGCAGGTCGGAAAATTGAATTCGAATTTACTCTTGAACAGATCATTGAAGTCGAACTTGCACGTCGTATGCTGCCAACATGCAACGATTAGGGCTGGACACAATGATTCAAGTAACCAATTCTGAATCGAGAAGTCATTCTGATGATTCGAGTCGAGTAGCAAGAGATGATGTTTTCAGAGAACTGAAATGGTACGCTACTTGCCACTTAGAGTCAATTTACCAACAAAAATTCAAGTTTGGATACTATTTTCCGCTGTGGAAGCCTTAACACCTCGATTGGTCTTATCGTACAAAGCTATGTACGTTATTGAAAATGGCATATCTGAAGTCGTGATCAACCAGCAGCATTGTCACAAAGTGCAATGTAATAGACATGGCCGTAAAATAGCGAATTATATTCAATGTGATGTCGAACTAGGACTACATTCTTTGTGGTCGCATAAAAGGTATATATTCGAACATCCTACCATATCATACTGTTATGATATCGCAACTCGTCAACTTGAAGCCTAATACTCGATCCAAAAACCGGTTCACTCGGTCGTGTCCAGCTCTAATAACGGCGTCAAAATATCATTCACCGATTTCTTCGATGATGAGCGTTTCCTGCGGGTAAAGTTTGTGATCCTTGAGGCTCGTTTCGCGGTCAAGTGAGGAAACGTCGCGTTTCGGATAAGAAGTGATCACCCGGTACTTGCCAGGGAGGTAGCCGAGCGACCCGACATAATTGAGAAGCGACTCCAGCTTGTCGGAAGCCAAAAAAGTACGACTGATCGCCTCGCCACCGGAGGGCGGTCGAAATCTGATTTTCGAAACCGGTTCGACGCATTTTGGGTCCGGTTCTGCCGGGACTTCCTGAGTGAGACGCCGGATGATTCGGTCTTTCTCTCGTTCTCGTTCCACGACTTCCTTCTCTCTTTTCTCCATTTCCGCCTTTTCCGCATCAAGCTTTACTTGCTTCTCTTTGTCCTGGCCATAACGAAACATACAGACTCGTACCCACTACCGATCAAGTTAGTTGACTATCAGCAAACTACTGCTATTTTCAGTAGTTTTAATTCTAGTTGCGCGTTCTCAAAAATGGGTAGTTCTAGTTCTGTTTACAGACTTAGAAAAGTAAGTGCCAGTCCTAGTTGTACGTGTGAAATACTAAAAAGTGAGATTTAGTTTAAAAATAAAGTAGTTCTGGTTGCAAATTTTAAACATCCAGTAGTCTGCACGGACCCCAGTGTGAGAAGCACTACTCTGACGATCACCTGTTTCAAGGATTCTTCGTAAGCTTGCTCTTGTTCTCGTTTGATTCGTTCCCGGGCCTCGGAGAGTTCTTCCATGCGAATGTCTTCTTGCTTCTGCGTCTCTGCACCTTCCACAGCGTGGATCAGTTTCACAGTCAGTTCGTCGAGGGAAGTGTTTCCTGAAACGATCATCTTCCGTCTCAGTCCCACTTGGGCATTTAGACCAATTGGAGCAGAATTACAGGTAATCTAATTGTAATCGAATTCGTGAAATGTTTCTAAACTATCATTTTATTTCTATGCAAATTTCTGGTTTTCCTGGACATACTATACCAGATCTGTATCGTGCGGAACGAGCCAAGCTTGCTTTACAGACAATTGCCATTCTAGTGCTTATTAGAATATACTCCGATTTGATACGCACTGAACTTGATTTTTGTTGGATTCGTTACTAAATCGGCATTGAATTCAAGCACCAAGTTTATGCGAATTCAGTCACTGTAATTCCAATCCAATTCGGAAACAACTAATCTGGTTTTTCCGAAAATGCTATAGGCAAACTGCACAGTGGTAACGAGTAGGGCTGGTCAAATTGATTTTCCGAAGTTATTGATCAACCCACAACATCGTCACAAAGTGAAATGAAATCGGTATGGTCGAAAGAATAACAAAGTATCGTCAACGTGATAGAGAACAGGCCATATATTCTTTATGGTCCCATAAAAGGTACATATTTGAACTTTGACATCTTACATACTGTAATTATGTCACATTGAGTGATACTCGAATACTCGAAGTATAATACGTGATTCAGAATTGATTCACTCTGGTACTCGATTTCGCCACAGCCCTAGCAACGAGCCAAATTTGCTGTACAGACATATGCCATTCTCATTCTTTGCTTATGAGAATCAACTCGAATTTGATATCAACTGAACTTGGCGTAGCGCCGTAATTTTTCAGTATAGTACGCCCCCATGTATAATACGCACCCTTAAAATGGCATGCAAATTCTGGGTAAAAGCCTGTACCCAAGTATAGTACGCACCCTGCATTCGCAGTACATAAATAGCTGTGTTTTAGTGTACGATGTCGTTCTGTTTTGCAATGTCACTGTTCAACAATTATGACATAACGATCGCTAATCATTATGCAATTAACGGCATTGTCTCTGAACGATGGTAGATAGCAACCAAAGCCTGCGAGGCTGGCGACGCGGTAGTTCAGGCCAGCGACACGACATCTTGAGCACGAGGCCTATTACAGGTGCGATTGCTAGGGCCAACGGTTATGTCGTGCGCACCAGGCCTGTTGGAGATGCGACCGAGATTATATCTTAAGATTATATCTTGCGCTTGCGCACATGGCGTGTTGTATACGCGATTGTTCAGGCCTGTCGTTGACGCGATGAATTAGCGAGGATTGCCGCGCGCGCCTGCAGCAATCAATGACCCAATTTTGCTCCCGTACAAACCGTCAAACCATCTCAGCAGGAGATCGCGTGATTGGCAACACGCTTTTCCCTAATTGGCAGCGCGTTACACTGATAATACGAATTACTGGGCACATGGCTTAAAGTGCTGCGCGATTGGAAACAAACATGAAGATTTCAAGTTTTTATCGAGGGAGATTTTTTTCAAGGCTTGTTGTACCTATGTATAATACGCATCTCCCTATTTTACGGCGAAAATTCCGTAAAATGTTGCCCATTATACATGGAAAATTACGGTACTTAATAATTTGAAATTGAATTCAAGTTCCAAGTTTTTTGCGAATTCCCACATTCAAATTCTAATCTAAATCAAAACAACAGTGTCTCTATCATTCTAATTACGAAGATCTGAAAATTTTCAAGATGTCCAACTCTAGTCTGAGCAATCTGAGAATACGCGAGACTCGTACCTTGTATGATGGTGTTGACTTCGCATGACCTTCCACGACCTTGAGCCAACACCAAAATCGGGAATCCATCTCTGGAAACTCGCTTCACTGTGGCTGAGACCGCACTGCCAAAGTGTTTGGAACACATATCTGAAAATACAACAAATTAAAAAATTGAAATCTGGGGAGCGTTTTACTATAGACCAGTGCTCTTCATCCTGTAGGATGGTACATACTAGTGCAGACGAAAATGATTGCAGTACGGATGGAAATCGTGCATATCATTCAATTAAACTTAATAAGAAATTTAAGTACAGTGGATCACTACCTTTTATCGTTGTGAGTCAATTGTAAAACTTGTTTGACTCATTACGCACCACCAATTGTTACTTTTACAAAAACTTTATCTGGCACCAGTCGTAGTGAATTGATATAACGTAATCAAAATTCTGGTTCAAAGCTGGTGTACACTGAATCAGCAAGTCAGATCCTATGACTTTCTGCTTTTTTTCTCGCAACAATAATCATATTGTCGTGGCAACGATTCCAATGGCACGAGGCATGAATATAGTACTAAATACCATCATTACAGACTCGCATTTGCAAAAAGTTACTGTGACACAATAGTTTACAGATGTCTAAGGCTACTGTGTTAGGTACTATAGCAAATAAACAAGACCTGCAGAAGAGTCATTACTGCAATATCGCGTGGTCAACATGAAAATGTGCCGACCTTTGTATCACACAAATTGGTTTGAATTCATGATAAGATTTGTCCGACTGGTTTCTCTGGAAAACACCCTCAAATAACGCTGCGATAGTTTAGTGTAGAGGTGTGCAACTAGCATTGCGGGACTACGATACACAGGTATTTCGAGGCCAACCCCTTCCGCGCCGGGATACATCAATTGATGGAGACATAATGATTTGGCCGCCATACGACTGGTGAAAGATTGGTGGCATAAAACCTTGACAAAAAATGACCGTCACTAGTTGGTCAAAACCTCCCGATACTTATATGTCCACCTGTCCAGCAGTCAAAATGGTTGGCACCGAGTATTCCAATTATTGCAATTCAGTCGACAGCAGTACAAATGCCAGCCGCAGAAGAAAACGATACACCCCGATTTAAAATGGGGTGTGTCAGACATGTTTCATAGGGCTGCGTTGCGTACAGCTGCTGTTTGCGCTTCCTCTATGTCAGAGGTCATCAACTCAAATGTACTCGCGGGCCAATTTCCTCCTTTTTCATGGCGCCGCGGGCCGCAGCTCCAATAATAGGGGAATTCAATGTATTTTCGAGTAGGCCTCATTTGACGGGACATTGCAGACTGACATGCAAAATGTGATTTTTATTATTGTGAATTCACGAATGGCACGAAATAAATCACATTTTAAAATATAAATTGTTGCTGTAGACACCATGCGAGAGTACAAATGCATCAGGACATCATAAAAGCTGTCGCGTTATAATTTTGCAGCTAGCAGAAACTTGACGTGTCACAATTATTGGTAGAATATTTTAGAATTTTACAAAGATTGATCTGATATCAGAGCATTGGAGCAGTACAGCCTAATCCGGGTTTCGGGCATACTCCTGATTACAAAGCTATTGATCATGTCATTGTAAAATTAAATCAGCGTTGGATTTACCTTCGAATACTGGAACAGATCTAAAACAACTTGAATATAATGATTACTGTGCAATAGCAATAGAAATGTCCAATCGCCGAAGTATTCAGTGATCCTCCACTCAGCGGTAACTTTTGAAAGTGATGTAATAGTGAAGTTAGGTGAGTAGCTTCAAGCTTCTGCAGTAGTTTTGGGACGAATTTCCATTTACGAATAAAAAAAGATACATGACAGTTATATATTGTCGAATACTTCTAAATCCAAAATACAGCCGCGGGCCGCACAAAATGGTCTCGCGGGCCGCATGTTTGAGACCTCTGCTCTATGTCATACATGCCCTAGCATACCGATACAAATATTTAAAATGCTTTCTTTTTGACGTGCAAGGCTTGGGTTTCAAGATTCCATTAATACTCATATTTGGGTATTGATTTATGAGAAAAGTGCGGATGGTCCCTAATAAGGTCGAATAGCTCTGCTATAGGTGAAGATGCATGCTTAATGATAGACAGTCTCGTATCTATCCGTAGGTTAGTGATCTATGGTTTGGCCCTCACCTAGCAGCCGTTGCTTGTTGAAATCGGAGGTTACGTCCCAAGCCCAGATGACGCAATGGTTGGCCATGTACTCGACCGTTGATGGAGCGCAGAGCAGCTGACTGCAGAACACGTTGCTCTGAATGCTCTTGTCATGGTGAAGATAAACGGAGAGAAGCCGTCGGTTGCGAGCAGCACCTCCGAACGCTTCCTTTAATCACAAACAAGTCCAGATTTAGGATTGGTCAAAATTACGTTTTTTTTAAATTATACTTGCTATTCCGTACAATTGTTAGGTTGACTAGTAGACATTGCGCAATAAATTTGGCTCAATTCCAACCTGTAGAAGCGGAGCAATTACAGTTCGAAAATTTCAAGCTTGTTCACAAAAAATTAGATATTTTTGTTCAAATTTTACTGGTAGCCCCATGAAATTGTCAAAATTGGTACATAGCATATTTGATTCAAATCCGACAAGTAGAAACGAAGTTATTAATGTTATAAATTTTGGATTTGATATACATACAATGCTATTTATGGTTCTAAAATTACTAATTAAAGAACTTTCTACCGTAAATACCATTTATTTTTTTCAAATCCACAATTTCAAACACTAATAACTTCGCCTCTACAGGTTGGAATTGAGCCAAATTTGGTGGGCAGCGTCATTTTCCAGCCAACGAAACCATTTTATTGAATAGCCAGTGAAATTGAAGAAAAAACTTAATTGAAACAGCCCTAGTGCACACAATTTAGGCTAAGAAATGGGATTCGGTTGGCTTCGCTTCTGCATCACGCCCAGACTTGTGCAAACTACTGGATTTAAAAAATGAACGACTGCAACTAGAACTATCTACTTTTCAAAAGTCCCACGAAGAGGATTGGATCGAGATACCAAAACTCATGATCCGTTCATCGCTATTCTCTAACGGAGTGCTTTTGAACCCGTGGGATGGTGCGCACTTGTGCAAATGAGCAAAACTTTAGTGCGAATGACAAACGGGGTGCGGATGAAAATCGCAGTGGCTCTGTAACTTTTATTGTTGAGAGGCAATTGGATAGACTGATTTGACTCATTGCGCACCACTATTGCAACTTTTACAATAACTTTGTCTCGCACCACCTGTCCTGAAGTGAGCTAATATTTGCACACTGTAATTATAACGTTATCAACAGTCTGATTTGACAGCGAGTGGTGGGCATGCAGGTCATCAGCTCGGCTGAGCATGCGATATGAGGGAAAAAATGACTTAATATTGACTTCCTACTTTGTTTCTCTAAAAACAATCATCAAATTTTTATAATAACGACCCGATTAGCACTAGTAATGAAGATAGTTGTAAATATCATCATCAAAGATTGGCATTTGCAAGTTACTACAATGCACATTTTCTCCCTTTGAGGTGTCTTAAAATATGTGTCGCAACAGGTTTAAAAGTACTGCTCTAACGTAACGGCCGCAATACCTGAATGGCGCCGTCCAGCGTTCCAAGATAAAAGCTGGGGGTGATGAGGGCGTCCACGCCATAGCGGTTGTTGAATTCGGACTGGAACTGAGAGAGAGCCGCGTACTCATCGGTGGCTTCGTTGGGCATCATGGGGTGAAGTCTGGAAGAGGTGCTCGCGCTATCAGAGTACAAAAAGTCTTCCGTTGCTTCGTCAAACTCGTCAACCTGGAGAAAGAAACGATAGATTATTAAGTTTGGATTTAGCACAACGAGAACAGATTCGCACTTGTGCAGCTACCGATATAGTTGGTTGACGGTCAACGAAATGCTGATTTTTCGACTAGTTCCATATCTAGTAGCGCATTTTAAAAAGCGAGTCGTTCTAGTTCTAGTAGCGCGATAAATAAAATTTTGTTGTTAAACAACTAGAAAACATATGTTGTCGTTTGGCGTGAATCGTGATAACGATGCATGTTCTTGCAGCCATTGCTAGCTCGGAGTCATCAATACTAACAGTGACATAGGTAGCGGTGGGTTTTGAGGGTAGAAAACCCTCCCATTTCAAACCTGCAGTAATGCTCATGTGAAAAACCGGTCCCATTCCAATAATATTGCTGAGTTGTACTTAGTTGTGCTTTAGGTTTTAAAGATCCAATAGCTGCTAAAAGCGTGAACGAGAAACTCACATCCATATCGCTTCCTTCTTCCGCTCTTTCGTTGCTGCTGATCTTGCATTTATGAATCGGCAATTGTAAATTCAAGCTGCCCAGAGCTCGATCCAGAGACAAAAGCTCAGGATCTGCAGAAAGACCTTCCCAAACTTGCTTAACGGGTGGAATATCTGTCAAAGAATGGGCGTCGCAACGCAGTTCCTCAAAAGTCTTGCTTCCGGGCATGGTCAGGTTGAACACTTTTTTAGTTCGTTTATCCGTCACTTCTAAAATGAAACTTTGACGAAGTTTGTCCAAATCGCTAGTAGAGTTTTTCAAAGTGAAATTGACCGATCCTTCCGTTGTTCGGCTGTTCGTTGCACATGGAATGTGGAGAGGAACTTTTGCTGGCAATCGCAAAGTCGCCAAAGGCAGGTCGTCGGGGAGATGCGCATTGCCGCCACCGGGCCATCCTTCAAACCTCGTTTCGGATTCGGGGATTTCAAATTCGATGGCGGCTAGACTTCGGAGCGTTGAAAAAACGGCCGATTCGTCAAGAATGATGTGTTTTGTTGTAGGGCCCATCTTGATGATAAATTCGATCATTCGATCTGAAAAATAAAAATATTAAATAACTCACATTTGATTTCGGTAAAACACAGTTCATTGTGACGATTCAGATACAATTCAATACGGCTACCAGAGAATAGGGCTTAGCACCAGAGTTGGATCAATTGTAATTTGTAATTGAGCTGAATGTAATTAATTACATTTTTTCATGTAATTGTAATTATAATTGTAATTGAAGCATTTCTATTTTACGTAATTGTAATTGTAATTTGATCAAAATTTTGCTCAATTACAATGTCAATTACATTTTGATGGAAACCTTACAATCACAACATAAAATAATCATTTAATCAATCATTTATTCGTTGCACCAGTGAAAATCCGGTACGAACCAATATGACGAAGAGGGGCCTTGAGGCCTTGGTAAACAGTCACCACATGTAATAATTAGCCTATTTACATCGGTGTTCTATGCGTGCTGCGTTATGACAAGATAATTCAGTCACGCTAAACTGTTTCCCATACTTCAGTAGCAACAGAAGACTTTGTGAATTACAATATAGGCTATACCAGTGGTTCTCAAACTGCGGGCGTGCCCCCTTGAGCGGCGTGAAAGCATCTGAACGGGGCGCGTCGCTCCAGTGAACTGAAATCTTTTCCGCGCTTGGCCCGATTCACCTCCGTTTTATGGTTATTGCTCGGTGTATAGTCGGAATTTCATATTGGAGAATTCTCTCATCAACAGTCATAACCTTCCATACCATCAAACTATATGTAAGGATTGCTAACTTTCTGGTTTCATTGTGTGCTATGACGACGCATTTGTAGAGATGTTATCCCAATCTTACCTCCAATATTGGCAAAATTTACTGGGGCCAGAAACTTTTCGCACCCTAGTGTTCATCAAATGCTATCCAACAGTTTCCGAGCAAGTGAAAATGTAAATGCGAACCAAAATATTGCAATTCTTAGTTATCAGGAGGTTCTTTCCTTTCGCATTTATTTTAATTTTACGCACCTTATCGGTATCATCCTTATCGCTGACGCCTTACCAATTACATTTCATTATCTTGACTCAGCTCCGAATAGCCTAATCGTTTGATTACATTTCATTGACTGTTCTGTAGCCTATTCGCTGTTAGTCGCTCAAACCTTTGGTTCTTAACAGTCGCTTGAAACATTTTTCTGTGCTTGCAGTTTTCAGTACTCATGATTAGGAATAGTTCGAATAATACGTTTGAGTTTTTTTTAATTTAAGGGTATTCTACATATCAGGAATGAACCATGAATAGCTTGAGATTGTTGCTAATTACGTCGCTACGGTTGTCAAAGAACACCTCTTTACTGAATCAATTACCTGTTTAAAAGTAATTGTAATTATAATTGTAATAAATTACATGTTTAACAGTAATTGTAATTGTAATTGTAATTTGATATTTTTAGCATTGAGTAATTGTAATTGTAATGTAATTGAAACATGCAAGGAAGTAATTGTAATTGTAATTGTAATTGAAATGAAATATTGTAATTGTAATGTAATTGAAACATGCAAGGAAGTAATTGTAATTGTAATTGTAATTGTAATTGAAATGAAATATTGTAATTGATCCAACTCTGCTTAGCACAAGGATTCGCGTCGAGTAGGGACTAATGACGTTTTCCAAGTGCCGGTACTGAAATGACATGTAGGCTACTAAGTCACTAGGAATTAATTTATCAACAAAAATGATTGTGGAACAATTTCAAATCATCGTTAATCTCATCCTCATGTATTATTTCGACTACATTTGAACTGTTACAAGGCTCGACCGAGATATGTGAGGAGGGTTGGTGTGATTGCATGCAAAATAAGGTCAGAAACATGCGAAATAAGGTCAGTCGCGACATGCAAATAAAGTCAGTCACCATAATGTTGGGGTTGGGGGGTTAGCGTGTTTAGGGTAGGTGTTAGGGTCCTTGTGGTTGGGGTTAGGGTCATTAGGGCTGGAGTTGGCATATTTTGGGTGGGTGTAATGCCCCTAACACCCAACCCTAATGTCCTCACCCCACCCTAAATACCCGAACCCTAATGAACCGCACCTCAATCCCAAGAATCCCCTAAACCCTAAGGAACCCTACCCAAATTACACGAACCCTTGAAGAACCCCACGCGGGACCCTAACCCCCAACCTTAAGGACCTTCCATAACACTAACATGATTGTGAGTGACTGTCCTTATTCTGCATGTAGCAATTGACCTTATTTTGCATGTCACAACTGACCTTATTTTGCATGCAAATGCAATCACGATTAGAAATTTTCCAGCCTTTCCAAATTAGATTTATAATTACTGAATTCGGGAAAGAAATACAGTAATAATCAAGTTCAGCTCATATCAGAGTTTATTCTGATAAGAATGAGAACGGAAAATATCAGTACAGCAAGCTTGGCTCATTATGCACAATACGATTTTCCTGTAGCATTTTCAGGAAAACCAGAAAGTAGATTAGATTTTAAAAGAGAGCAAAGAAATATTTTACAAATAGATTAGAATTATATTGAAAGGATTCAGCTCTAATTAGTCCAATTAGACAGACTAGAATGATCAAAGTCAAATTCTGGTATGTTGGTCAGGTTGGTCATCCAATTCATAATGCTGAATACCGAAGATAAACGTACCATGCGCTGCAGACACAATCGGCGAGCTCGGCCGCAATTGTGGAAACATCTCCTGTATTGCAGACGAGTTTCGTTCAGGACGTGGCGACGGATGATTAGAATTGGCTGGAAATAAAGCGTAGTTAAGACAAAAACTACATTCCCCGGTTACTCATCTAAGACGAAAACAAGGAAAAGTAATCACCAAGAAGGGAGACTTGCACAGCATCGTTCAGATTCCATTCACTCTGTTCCAAATGAGCAATGCACTCTGTGATGTCATCAATGCCTGCAGAAACGCCGTCGCATAGTTCATTTCAGGAAATTCAGCACAAGGATATAGACATGCATGCATGCCCATTGCACATGCAGTAACAATGGGCTTAATCTCAGGTCATGGTTATTGCTGGCCTTTTCTCAAACTTATTTCTACGTCATATTGTAGACTACAAAAGACTGACTAACAAATCTATGCTGGGTGAGGATCTAAAGTTGGACATGAAACTGGACGCGAACGCCAAATGCTGGCTTCTGTAAATCGGATTTGGTTGGTCTCAACTTGCTACTGACTAATTCCATTATAACTTAACAAGGGCTGTAATGCATACCCTCAGAATTGTCCAATATTTACAAATGTTGTTCTAGAATTTGAATACTGGGTACATTAAAAAAAATTAAATTGAAAAATTTCCAGCGGTTCAAAAGATAATGCGATTCAAAATTATCATGTCACTAGATGGCGCTGCATGCAAAAAAATTTAAAATCCATATTATTTGCTGTAATGATGGTGGAGAATCAAGTCAAATGTCTAATTATACAATTTTGGGGTCAAGTAATTGAACATTGAAATTACTGCAAAACGTACTTTGAAGCAGTATGATTGATAAAAAATTGGATTTTCAAATTAATCTTTATTCCTCAAGCAATGCTGTTCACCGTAACTACTATTATGACCCAGTATGGAATCGTTGTCCAAGGCACGCAGGATCACGCCGACTTGGTCGCCAGTTGCACGCGGTCACGCCGCCACGGGTCGTTGATTTCATTTAAAAAAATAAAAAAAATTCAAAAAAAGTCAATGTTCTCAGCCACCCCAAATGCTATATTCCAGTTAGTATGTGGTATATAATGTTTTGACCTAATCCTCAGGCCAGGATCTGTTGATTACTGTCTGTTGGTAAAGTACTTGCACCTTACCAGTTGCTAACCATTAGCATCTGATCTCCTGTCACTGGCTTAACACAGTCATTTGAAGTCAGTAACCTTGCTTGTCACGCCGCAAAGTTGACTCTGTCACGCGAAAAAAGCTTCTATCACGCAGGATTTATTTCAAAAAAAGGACGGAGATTCCAATCAGGATTATGACCAATTACGCAATGCAAAGACAAATTTTTTTGTGATTTCCTTGTGGAATAGAGATTAATTTGAAAATCCAAGCAAGCAAGAGTATTTTATATATATAAATTTTTATTTTTTTGTCATAAATTGATTTCTTAATATTTTTTGGGAGCAGCAAGAAGGCTATAGCTGGGGACCGCAGTTGGGAATCACTGGCCTTGATGAATCAATAATATAAGTGCGGTATGCTATTAGATTATATAGACACTATGAATTAAATCAAATCATATATGGTACTATTATAAGTGCACTTGACGTTAGCGTTTTTATCACATCCTGGTTAAAGTAAGGAAAAGTCATCAATGCAATTACCGGTACTGAGCACAAATATTACTTCTAAATAGTTGATGGAATGATACCATACGAGGTCTAGAACTATGACATTTACCTGTAACTGCCTGAAAGTTCGCAAGGATCTCATTTCGATCCATCCTAAGATTTTATGCGTCTTCAGAAGAGCTCACAATTGATTGGGTCCTCCTTCGAGTTCGAGCTTCGGCTTTTGTTTCTACTTTTTCCTAATCCTAAGCTGTTGATGACAATAAACATGTAGTTCCTATTCTAAACCTCTTTAAAGTCCGTTATGGAATTGCCGTCTGACCGCAAACATCATCATCATCATGACATCGACATTTTTACCTGCGGCGCGAACCCACCAGAGAAGAGAACAGGCGAACATTTAACGGCGAACCGCGGAGCAGGACAATGTTTTAATTAATCCTAAATAGCGGACTCGGCGAACTACAGACCCAGCGGACCATAACACAATGGCCCAAATCCAATCGGCTGACCGAGTGAATCGTGGGAACTTCGATAGTGGCATTATGACGACCGTGGATCCATTCAGAACAGTGTACCTTGGCACTATAGAAATTAAACATGGGACGGCAGCGACCGATTTTGCAGCTTCGTTCCGCTTCCCATGACATGCCGCCCTATTTCTTGTCGCTTTCTTTTTCTATACTGTATTCTTTACTTTCATTCAGTGTGCATGCCTCCTCTTTACTACGCCTAGGCCAAGGTGGGTGTCCGATTCCATTGACAAATCCAAGTCGCTTCGACATCTTCCTGTCTATTCAGTGTATCGCATTTTTTGTGGTGTATTGAAGTGATAAAATTGCTAATAAACCAATGATGATGATGATGGAGTGGAAAATTGTTTTGCGTAAGCGACTGTATCATTTCTGACAATCCAAAAGCTATCTTCCCGAGCGCAGAAATTATTGAATCTGGTCTTGAACGAAAGCTACTGTTGCACCGATTCCGAAAATATAAATTAAAATAATGATCAGGCACTGATCCACCTAGAATCCGTCTTCCAAGTCTGAAATATCGGCATTGTTCGAACAATCGGAGAGTCGCAGCGGGTCATTGTTTTGTCCATTGTGTTGCGGTTACCCGATTGTTATGAACAATGCCGACATTTCAGACTTGGAAGACAGATTCTAGGTGGATCAGTGACTGATCAATATTTTAATTTATATTTTCGGAATCGGTGCAACAGTAGCTTTCGATCAAGACCAGATTCAATAATTTCTGCGCTCGGGAAGATAGCTTTTGGGTTGCCAGAAATCCTACAGTCGCTTAGAGAGAGAGAGAGATGATATTCTTTTTCGCCTGCACCATCCAGATGCTTTGACGACGGAGTTGCGATACGGCCGTGAGGTCATCTAGTCTGCGCCCCCGTTTTTTTCTCCTCCATGCTATCCGTGATTGCTGAGCGCTTAGCAGGATAACTGCGGATACCAATTTTCGAGTCTTTGGTATGACCCGGCCGGGGATCGAACCCACGACCTACCGACCGAGAAGCCGGACGCATCACCATTATACTATACTTGTATACGCAAAACAATTCTCCACTCCAGCCTCAGCGAAGCGTAACCGAACTGCAAAATCGGTCATTGTCGTTCCATGTTTAATTTCTATATTGGCACTAATCGGTGAGTCAAACTGGGTGTTCGATACCAAATAGTGGTCAGAACGGGACGTTGGACTATAGATGTAGTCACCGAATAAATTCTTCTCTCTCTCTCTCTCTCTCTCTCTCTCTCTCTCTCTCTCTCTCTCTCTCTCTCTCTCTCTCTCTCTCTCTCTCTCTCTGTGTGTGTAAATCAATCAATCAATGGACAGATTATATCTTCATCGGCCCAACACACATACGATATACACGACTCAAATGCGATGTAATGAACAGATATGGGCAGGCCGTGTTATTTTTGGCATATGCCAAAACTGCCAAAAATAACTTATTTTTGGCATTTTTCGATTTTTATTTTTGGCAGTTTTGGCATCGTCCTCTAAATAGATAGTTTCGGACTCGAATTAGTCACAAAAATGCTTCATTTCGGCCAGTTTGTCAAAAGACACCACAAAATCTGCATCATCCACGTATAATCAGTGCCAACAAACAATAAAAGAAGAAAAAACCTATAACGACGTTATAGGTTAATAATATCAAACGAAACCAAAAAATGTGCAGTATCCATTGGAATCGGTGCCAATAAGCAAAAAAAAAGAAAGAAATGCCTAACAAACACGCTCAACACCTGATTGTTACAGCTGTTGAATAGACTTAAATCGTTTGCACTGTAACAGTGCTTCCAAACTCAGGTCAGCTAAGTTTATCCTAAATTCATTTCTCGCCCAGCGAATCTGGGAAATATCGGCTTCAACAGTAGCCGTTGAGGGAAAGAATGTTGCCAGTCATCCACAAAAGGTTTTCAGAGCTTCAAAATCTTAGGAGGGCCGAACCGGGTTCCATGCATCATGAAAGGAGATCACTTCGCCAGTGCCATCGATCTCATCGCGGAAAGAATTTTCTTCCCGATACTTTTCTAGGAGTTTCCTGTGTTGTCTCTCAACACATTCTATTTAGTAACCCGACTATCCCATCTCCTTCAGTCTACCGAGATATTTTCGGAGGACTTTTGCCACTTAAGGTGGCTTTAATATTACCAAACTCGCATGGAAGAGTCCTGGGAAGGTTAGCTTTTTTAAGAACATTGACGCAACAAGACTGTCTGGCAAAACGAGGCAATGCAGCTCGGAAATAGTCAGACAGTTTGTTGCGTCACAATGTTAAACTCGATCACAATTCAAAAATCGTGGTTGATTTTGGGGGTTCCAGTTCCATGAGCAGAATATAATTTATATTTTAATAATCAGTACAGCGGCAGCTTCTCATTGATACCCGTTTTATCAAACTTAGCACTCGGCAAGCCGGTCAAAAATGGTCGTAAAATCGCCTTTGGGCAAATGGAAAGTATGACGTAAACCAAATGCAGTCAGCCGTTCAATCTCGCTGTGCCCACACCATTTAGGACACCATGCTTTCACCCCTAATGTATGGGCTGGACCCAGATTAAGAAACCTGCCTTTCACACACGCTCTTCTCGCTTGTAACGTGGTCCTGTTAACACAACACCATGAACGAAATACACTATTTGACAGGCCGTGTTATTTTTGGCATATGCCAAAAATAAGCAATTTTTGGCATATGCCAAAATTTTTATTTTTGGCAGTTTTGGCATCTGGCTCCTGAAATGCCAAAAATAACACGGCCTGGATATGGGGATGCCGAACAACCAACCAGTTGGGGTCTCTTAAACTGGCATCCACCTCGACGTACTGCTCGGTGTCACCAGTCTTCATCGATATTATATTCTTTCTTCGTCGGTCCTCTTTATAAGCTATTTCTTGCTCTTTTTTTTTCTTTATCGGTTCACTGCAGTCAATGATCGATATCAACTCAATACATCACAAGATTGCGATATAATGAAAAGATATGAACGGGTGCCGAAACGACTTGGAGTAGTCTTTTAATCAGACATCCACCTTGGTCTTCATCTTGTCCTCCAGTTTGCCTCTTATTCGCATGTTCCAGGCGAAACATCTTGTGATAGTGAAGATGGAGCACATTTTCAAATTTGAGATCATTCAAGTCGAATAAAGAGTTTGTGCCTGATAAGCATCAGATAACGGAGAAAACGATTCTTATTTGTTTCCTTGCAACACCACTCTACCAGTCTAGCACAAAATTCAATCAGTTTTATTGGTGTCAATGTCTGGAATAAGCTGCCACCTAACCTCCGCAATTTAGACTCTTGTGCTTTTAAAAAAGAATTTTTTCATTCTCTTATCTCTAACTACCGCTAAATTGTATTTGCATTGTATTTCGAAATGGTCCATGATACTGTGTCTTATTTTTCCTTTCGTACGTTGGTTAATTTTATTTTTATATTTTATTTATTAGTTATCGACTGTGAAAATTGCTCCTGTCCTGGGTGGCTCGGCTCTGAAGACTTTGTCATATCGAACCTCCCGTCAACCTTGCATGTCGCATTTCACTGTTACATTTTTGTAGTGTTATGTTGATATGTATTGTGGACGAATAAAGATTCACTCTCTCTCTCTCTCTCTCTCTCTCTCTCTCTCTCTCTCTCTCTCTCTCTCTCTCTCTCTCTCTCCTTGCTCCACGGTGCGGTTGTTGTTTATGGTAGTGCTGGGGTGATGATAGTCCTATATCAATCAATCAATCAGGTTTACATAGTTTCAAAACATCACAAGACTGCGATACAATGAAAAGATAGGAAGATGTCGAAACAACTTGGAGTAGCCTTATCAGACACCCACCTTAGCCTAGGCTAGGCGAAGTAAAGAAGAGGCATGCACACTGAATGAAAAGTAATGCAGAGAATTTAAGAAGCAGGCGACAAAATGAGGAGGCATGTGGCGGAGGGCGAGGTCGATGTTAGGTCGTGGTCCGGGGTAATCCTGAAGACTGGCTAGTATTGATTTAGAAGAAATTCTTGTTATACTTGTTATATGTTATTTTGGAATCAGGAAAGGAGAACACTTTTTCAAAATTTTCAAACTTAGAATACCGGCGGAAAATCTTGACAAAATGGTAAATTTTTCCCACTTCGTTGTCGGTTCACTAAAAAAAAGTCAACTTTCTCGCTCATTGCCCAAAATAAAGTTTTTCTTTCACATTATCAGGTGGTTGACTAAGAAAAAGAGTTCAACTTTCCGGCTCATCTAATAGCCGCCGGAGCGCTACTTCAGTGCTGATTTACTGTATCTTAGTCGAATTTACCCTACAAACAAAAATTCTCAAAAAATAGGACAAAATCTCAAAAAGGGGGACATTTAGGCGTCCTCGGAGGACATTTTCAAAAACCTGAAAAAGTAGTACAAATCCTCCTGAAGGAAGACGTATGGCATAACCCTATGTAAAAAAATCTTATTGAGCTGATAACACTGGGCAATAATTTTGAACAAAAAATTTGTTGATTTCGATTTTGCACTTGATTAAGGCTGAATGTGGCGTGCTGATTCTAGAAATGCCATTGGTTTTCTTCTATCACGTCAAGTTTTTGCTCTACGACACATGCCCAAAATATGCAAAGTTTCACGAATTTAGCCATATTACTTTTCTATACCATATAAAAATCCACACTTATCACCATATAATAAGTTATCTAGCCAAGGGTTCAATTGAATTATTAAGAAAAAAGATGGTGGTATCGATCTAGGCCGATGCTTTCTCCCATTTTTGGTTAGAGGATACAACCATCCGAGGAAATTTCACACACATATTTGATGCAAACTGCAGGATATGCCACTGCCATATGTTTATGCCGGACAGCAGACAATTAAAAAAAACTAAAATATCTTGATAATTTCCATGAAAAATTTGACATAGTCAGAGATGGCGAAGGAGAATGTGTCCCGCAACATCTAAAGATGATGGGGATAAGATACCAGAGTAGATTGAAGCTTACATATGTTATCTGACTATTGCTCGAGTATCAAACTAGACAACCTAGCGAATTATGGGTTATTAGCGTGAAGTTGGACCCTGAAACTCGTACTTTATTTGTCCTGTACAAGCAATATCAGTTTAAATCAACCAAATAAAGCAGTGCAAATTTATTTGAAGTCTAATGATTTACTTTCGACTGGTTGTAGTTTTTGAAACGTTTTATATAATAAACACAAAATATTAAAAGTAGTGCTAGTATGTGGGTTTTGAGGCAATTCATTTTTTATTTCAGTGCCCAAAAGTTAGTCAAAATCAAATGTCTGATCAAAGTCAACGAAAACTGTGTTGACCAGTCTAATCCAAGATACAAAAACTTCTGCAGACAATTAATAAAATTTAAGAATGCGGCACCGAAGCAGCCAGACGAAAAAAGGAAGTGATATCTCGAGGCATCTGTATACTGTGGCTGTCATAGGGATCAGAGGGATAGAGCACGAGGGATATCTAGAGTTTCTTTACGTGCAGTCAGATTCACGTCATAAAACTGAGAAAACGAGAAAATTTTAGTCATCGCTTGACTCGAGGCAGTCTCGAGTTATACTTTTTGTATGACTTGACTTGACTCGAGTCACTTTGCTGAAATGACTTGACTTGACTAGGTGTATCAGAAATGTGGATTGACTCGTGACTCGGAGCAAAATTAACGATCAATTTGAAGTCATCAAGTAATCGGTGTCGATAAAAATCGCTGTATCTTGCATAGGGTCGGAATGTTCGCGAAACGCTGGTCTGGTCTGGTCCTTAAACAAACTTGTTTTATTGAAATTGAATTCGAATATAGTTTATATATAGTCCTCAACCATTGGCGTAGGCTCGAATTGTATCACATTAATTTGTAAATAGGCAATGTACTCCATCTTATCCATTAGTTTCTCTATTATCTATTTTAGCTCGTGACTATGTACTGAGGCTATGCAATTACTTACGTAGTATAACAGTTCTACGTATATGCGTGCGATATAGCACCTTCTGTCGTATATATTCAACTCTATATTCGTTCAGCGGTTCAGAATTCAGATGGCCACTCAATCTGTATTTCAGACAGCTAGCAAAATGTCATGTCGTAATCATGCCTCATACTTCTAACGGGCAACTTGACTTGAATTGTGACTCGACTCGTGACTTGACTTGACTTGACTCGAGTCACCTCCAAAAAACGAGTGACTTGACTTGACTCGAGTCACCTTCGAAAATCGATTGACTTGACTCGACTCGAGTCAAAATGTGCAATGACTCGTGACTCGAAGGTAGTGACTTGATCCCAACACTGACACAAGATGTATCAGCGCTGGAGCACCGCATTGCATTGTGTGTGAGTTTGGTATTGTGACGCAGCAATGACGTCTGGGAGCAGGCGAGGAGCACCGCAAGCTGCAAGCGCATTGGCCATTGTTACGCAAGCAATTGAGCACTCTCACTCTCGTGCGCATTTGCTCCTGAGCTGCGCAGACGGCATGGTTGCGTCACAATACCAAACTCACATACAATGCAACATTTGAGGCTTATTTTGGGGAGTTCCAGGGCCACGAACAGATTAACATTATATTTCCGCACCCAGTACCGTGGTAGGTTCCCATTGATCAAAAATTACTGTCAAATTGCCTTTGACCAAATGGAAAGTGAGCCGTGAGATTTGCTTGTGTCCACACCACATAGGACACTATGAACAAACTATCAAACTGGTAGGAGAAATAGTAAAATATCAAAAGGTCGTAGCTTGCGTTGTGTAGCTTATTTAGATATCAAAGCATGTAGGTATGGCAACCGAAATTGGCATTATGTCGCTCCTTTGATGTATAGTTGGTTACATCCCGTGTCACCTTGAGTATCTTTATTTACGTTATTGTCGCCAATTTAATGTGGCGAGTATTAACTAGTCGTAGCCTACGCTTCCCAGCTGTAACACCAACGGATTCTTCACAGATCCATTATGTTCAAGTTGTTATTGATCTGTTCCAACATTCGAAGGTAAAATCAAACGCTGATTCTATTTGACTTCCGTAATGACATGACAATATGGCCTAGTTATCAGGAGTATACCTATGCTCGAAACCCGAAAATAAGGCCTACTTTGAAATACATTGAATTCCCCTATTATTGGTGGTGCGGCCCGCGGCGCCATCAAAAATAGGAAATTGTCCCGCGAGCACATTTGAGTTTGAGACCTCTGCTCTAATAGATAGTAAAGTGGTAATAATATGAAAGCATAACTGGACCAAGCGTGGAAAAACACTTTGACTATGCAGAACAGTGGAAAGTAGGCTATTTCGTCATAACTATAACCACATCTGGGCATGGACCCGAGCTGAGGCAAGAACATTGCACCTAGCCCAGCTAAAATGTTAGACGAGCGAACTATTGTTTCGGAATTTACATTCGACATCGGACAGAATTGATATTCGATTTCAACGACTTTATAAAGAATTTCCGCCATTTTATTACCAACGCAACAGAAATTATTCACATTTTCAACAAAACATGCAGAACGAAAAACATTGAAAAGCATGGAAGAGTAACGGATTGTAAGATATCATCATTTCTAGATCGAGATTCATTTCTCGTGACTTCGTCGTAATACTTCGAGTTCAGTCTGATGATCCGCACGTCATAATTCACTAGAAATGGCGCGCTTTTCTTCGGTAACGACAATCCCGTTATAACATCACAATCTGCAGTAGGTGGCTTTAGTCGCTTTGGGTTTTGCAGCTGATTGAAAACGTGACGAGTTACAAACTGTATATTTTCTATTGATGAAGGTGCGAACAGGAGGTAGCATAAGAAAATGACACAATAAATTATCACTAAACACAAAATAAACCCGGCGGATGATGACATGCGCAATGAAAGTGGATAAAACAATACAAAATGGACGATATCATGCTTCATGCTTCTGTTGGTCGAACCAAAGGATCTTCTTCCGATGATTTGTTCTCATCATTTCTGGCGAATGACATGAAACAGGTGAGTGAAAAACGAATCAGTCGTCAAATTGCATGCAAATGGCACGACTCCAACAATATGTAAATATGTGTTATTGAGGTGACTGAAAAGTGAGCTAGATGTTCGGAGACTTTCAGGGTCATCAGTACCAACAACACAGTAGCCAAGTGAGTGTATATTGGGGGTTGAAACCCTCCTATTTCATGTTCAGCATATGTGGCAAACCGATTCCGTAAAATAAATTAAAACCATACGGGTTGCTTCCAAAGTGAATCTGGCTAGATCAGAGGTATCAAGCACGCGGCCCGTGCGATAATTTTCTGCGGCCCGCGTCGGCATTTTGGATTTTGAATATTCGACAATATTCAACTGCCACATTTTTTTAGACTGAAGAACTTAAAATTCGCCCTAAAACTACTCCAAAAACATGATCCGTTGCTAATTCATAACTGAAAAATGTAATTTGGACTTGGGCGCAACCTTTTGTACAATTACTCAAATTCGGACTGAATGGGTGATAAAATAATAATGACTCGAGTTGAGTCAGGTCAAACCTTTACAATCAGAGAAGGACTTGTGCTCCGAACGAGGTTACTTGATACAACCAAGGACGCAACAAAATAGCAGACTGTTATTGGGTAATAACAATAATAATAATATGTCAAAAGGTCGTAGCTTGCGTTGCGTAGCACAGTTAGCTAATCAGTTCGATATGCAAATGGAAACCATTGGCAGTCTGTTTTCCCCTTGATGCATTATCAGTAGGGTGGTTTTTTTGACATGTCAAAATTTGTCAAAATTGTGTCAAAATTGTACCGTTGGGTCAAAATTTATCAAAATTTTTCACAAAGTCAAATTTTTTTGACGTCTGCATTTCGTTTGTATCGTAGATTTTGCACTGTCGGTGAACTTATCATTTGATATTTTACAGCTTGTAGCCTATTTTATGGGCCTACGGTTGTAAACAGCTAATTGTCTGCTCATTGTGAATCATAAACGGTCAAATAAAACAATTAGGTAGACATGGTGTTATGGTCAACGTACCGCAATATCCTAACTGAAGAAAGACTTCTTGTGCATTGCATCATTCTTATATTAAGAAGCGCATGATGAAAAATTGTGATGTAGACAACATTGTTAGAATCAAGCAACACGTTGTGTCACAAGCACCAGCAGTGTACGCACAACTTGAGTGTTGTCTGCCTACAACTGCTGCTGTTGAACGTCCTTGGCAAGCTTCATAGTAAGGAAATTCACTTTCTACCCAATAATGTAGGAAAGTATCTCTCGCTGTAGTAGGATACTACAAGAAATTTTTGAATATTTCTACCATAATACATATTGTAACCACTGGAATTCTTCATAGGGCCAGATTTCGTTAAAATATTGGTTTTTTTTCATGTAAAAAGTTGCCTGTTTCTAAACCAAAAACATTTTTTCAGGCCAAACTACTTCGTTAGGACAGTCAGTTCCAGCCAGAAATGAAAATAAGTGGTACAATTTTAACATTATGTGGGAAAACACCTAATTTGCATACGTTAAGTCAAAATTTGGTCAAAATTCAGTTTATTTACGTCAAAATTTTCTTTTTTTTAGGTAAAAAAAACGCCCTAATTATCAGTTAGGTTACATCCTGCGTCATCTTAGGTCTACTCTAGTCTTTATACATATTATTATCGCCAATTAAAAGTGGCGAGTCAGGTAGTGATACCCTCAACTGCTGTAACACCAATGGATTCTTCAGCGATTGGACATGTCTATTACTATGGTGCAATAATCAATATATTCAAGTTTATTTATCTGTTCCAAATTCGAAAGTGAATCTAACCCTGATTTAATTTGACTTTGGTAATGGCACGATCAATAGCCTAGTTATCAGGAGTATGCCCGAAAACCTGGACCGAAACCTGTGCTGCTCTAATGATCTGATATCAGATCAATCCTTGTTAAATTGTAAAATATTCTACCTATAATTGTGACACGTTAAATGTCCGCTAGCTGCAAAATTATAACGCAAAATTATAAGAATCTACCATGTCATGATGCATTCGTATGATCGCATGGTGCCTATTAATTATTTATTTTGATAAACTATATAAAGTACAACAACACTTTAATTCAAATATTTATAAACTTGTTTCTTTCGTGCCAGGCGTGAATTCGCAGTTGTAAATCATATTTGCACAATGTCTGCGGAATGCCAGTCTGCATGGTCTCGTCAAATAAGGCCTACTTGGAAATATAATCAATCCGCCTTTATTAGTGCTGCGGCCCGTGACGACATCAAATTCCAGGAAATTGTCCCGTGAGCACATTTGAGTTTGAGACCTCTGAACTAGATAGTTGTGTCCTACTTAATTAGGTAGCTAGTTAGTTAGTCAGTTAAGTAAATCTAATTCTAGTTGCTCGGTTTGAAAAGTGAGTAGTTTTAGATTATACTACGAATCCCATGCGAATGGAACAATTGTGACAAAAATGTCAAGTGCTCACAAGACGTCACAGACTCACATTTCGACTTCTGTGTTTGCGATTTCTCCCTCGATGACGCCTTCCGTGGTCCCGTTGCCGGCGTCTTTACCACAAGAAGTTGCTTCGTCCGCCTCTTCTATCTTGCTTAGGGTTCTGTGATCACAGAAACCCACTCAATAGTTCATGATTCACGGCATTCGAATCACATCAACGATACAAGAACAGAGAGCCAGATTCTCAGATCCGTGCTCAATATAGCGCAGGATTGATATGACTCGAGTCGCGCTATTTCGCTTACACGTAAAATAAATCGCCTAGACTCAAGTCAATTCGTTATGAACTAGCATTGTTTGCGAGGCTAGGACGGCCAAGACAGATATTTCATTGTCACTATGAAGAATAGTAAAGTTACCGCATTATTGGTGTTTCGTCTTCAGTAACTGACGAAACTTGGAAAATAAGGCCAGAAACTGTTAAGAGTGAGGAAAATGAATGTATTGTGAATATATTTTGATTTTAACGTATTCGATGTCACCTTAGAATAGTTAGAAAAACGACCGTCTCAAGCAATGTTCCCTATAATTTTTCACGAGTCTGCTGCGCGCACTCACCGACTCATTGCACGGTCCCTTGGACAACAGTGCACAACGGCTTCAATGCGCGCGGCACACGCTTTTCTGTGCCCGGCCGCGCACGCGCGCAGCTTGAAGGGAACATTGGTCTCAAGCCTCAACACTATGACTCAGACTCTTCTTTACATGCACTTGGCCAAGGTGAACGTTTGATTAAAAGACTAATCCAAGTCGTTCCGGTACCCTTTTTATCTTGTCCTCATATTGCAAGCCTGTGGTGTTTGATCTGATGAACTTTTTTAAAATGATTCTGATGATAATATTGATGACTCGATCCTTTCATCCCGACTTGGACTCGGACTTGAATCGACGGTGAATTGAAAATGACTGACTTGACTTGACTTGAGTTGACTCGAGTGAATCAAAACTATGAAAGAAAAATTGACTTGCAGCTGGAAGCTTTGTAACTTGATTACAATTCTGTTATAACGCTACACCAGAAACAGTAGGCCTACTGCAAGTCGTTTCGACACCTTCCTATCTTTTCGTTGTATCGCAATTTAGTGGTGTATTGAACTGATAAAAGTTGCAAATAACCGAACCGAACATTCCAGAATTCATTTCATTTTGGAGCTCAATCACGGTTTGTATCGAACATTACAAACGATCACGCGACGACATTCATCAACATACGAATCTCCATTGAGGGCGGTCCCCCCAGCAAGAGGGCGCTTCTCTTCGTCCACCAACAGATCGCTTGATTCCTTGCCTTCCGCCTGTCTGCCAAATTAATCGAACTTACGCAATACAAATCCCTGTCTCCCTGACTTATCCACGAGATAGCCAGCACCCGCACAGACTCATCGCGAACATCTTTCGAAACTCTCCAGCAAGAAAACGAGATGAACCAACCTAAATTCTGAATTCCCATTCTCGACGTCAGCCTTTGAATCTTTCATACATGTCTTGGAATAGATCCAGTAACTGCCCCCGCAATCTTTCAGACAGCAACACGCAACATCTGACGGAGAAATATCATTTCAGGTTTGTACCAAGCCATCGTCATATATCCATTACAAGCTATCGCGATTTATCATTCGAATCCGTTACATTAGAGGTGCGTTCAGTTCACATCAAATCAGAGTACATTTGTGGCAACCGTGCTCTGTACTGTCCATTGAGACACTTGTAGTGATGACTCGTTTTTTCACGTCTTCTTTTGTGTCTGACCGCGGTCGGCAGCACAACGAAAGTCCCCGCTACAGTTACTATGAGTGTATCAACTACAGACGGCGGTGTTTTACACATTCTCAGGAGCGCAAGAATGGCACATGTCTGTACGAAACTCGTTTCATACGATAGGTTCTTCTGTAGCATTTTCAGTAAAACCGGAAATTGGATTAGAATTACAATAAGAGCTGATAAGCATTTTATAATTCATCATAACTAGACAGCTAGAATTATCTAGCTGTTCCCGCCGGCGCAAACTCCTATAAAACTCTGTCAGCTGTGATTGTATCTATTTTGTCGCAAATCACTCACCGATTATGATAAACATTCCGATTAAAACAACGATTATGACGACAATGAGAATGCTGTCAAGTGCTGCTACGGAAAACTCTGGACTCGTCCCTGTTTGCACTTCCGTCGGGGTGGGCTCTGAGACATATAAACAGATATTTAACTACGGAATACGCATCTATTAAACAAAATAGAAGATGAAATTCGCGGCAGCGATACGATCATGGGGTAAACGGTAAATTCAATCGATTAAATTTTGATCGTACATGATCGTGGAAGATGGGTATGCAGCACCCTTTTACCCACATGTGGCATGGCTCCTTTCAATTTTTCTCTACTAGCACTCCAAATGAAGCCATAACAACCAACTTGAGGCAACTCACTTGGAAAAGTACGGAAGAATTGTGAAACGGTCGCGTTTCCAACTTCGTTCCAGACTGTGAATCGCAATTCGTAACTTTGATCGGGCGATAGATCTAAACAGAACAATGTCAATTAAATCATGGTATCGAATTGAACGGAAGTGATCCAGATACAAAGCAAAATGACAAAGAGAAGTAAATACGAGAAAATGGAGTCAAATGCCCAAATGATACAGCAAAGATTGTTCGACGAATTTCGGCGAACCTGCGATCTGAAATGACCCGATTTCCTGCAAATCCCGAGCCGTAAGATTCGTGCTGTTGATTCGCTTTTTCTTATCAAAATCAATCCCCACGATTACCTGCAAAGAAGAACAGGTTTGTCTCGTCAAAGCGACGTGCGAAAGAAGGACAATCACCTCGTAAACTTCAATCTGTGCGTCAGTGATTGAGCCGCCTCCCAGCGACCCAACCTCCCACTGTACCGAGTAGCCTGAACCAGAATCGGACACGTTGCCACTGATGAGGGTTACCGCACCTGGTGCCTCTGAAACAGAGTTGACAATGGATTTTGGACATTGACATGAAGCGTGACTGGCCAGTAACAGAGTAGGCCTACTTTTAAAATGTAGGCCCAAGAAGGTTAATTTTGCGAACTTGCACAACTACTCAAGTGGTTATGGCGTTAGATTTCTTCCACTTCATTAAAATTAATGCTCGATTCAGATTCGAGTACTCGAAACATTATGCCCAGCCCTATTATCGAGTCGATATCGCACTGTGAAGGAAGTATCGGCAATTTAGTATAGGTAAAATTATAGGCTCAAAATATTTTAGCACTACCTTGACCTACTCGGCGTGTTGCTATGAAAAAGACTATACTGATATTTTACAATGTTGAATATTGAAAAGTATAAAATGGTTTCCGGATCGTTTAGTGTCACTTTCTACATGAAATTTCAAACCATTTCCAGTTTTCACGATATTTATGAAAAAATTTATGCCCTCACCGGATTTGGATTGAGGCATGACACGAAATTAATTTATGTTTTGTAGTTGGTATGATCAATTCAGCTGATCTCTGCTCTGAAAGCAGATTTGAAATAACCACCTTTCTAGCTAATTGATTATCAAATAACTAGTTCTAGAGATAGCCTATACTTGCGCATTTTTGAAAGTGAGTAGTTATAGTTCTATTTGCGGATTTTGAAAATCTAATATAGTTCTAGCTGTTGTTGCGGATTCTTAAAAGTGACTAGTCTAGTTCTAGTTGCGGATTTTACAAAGTGAGTATAGTTCTAGTTTTAGTTGCTATAGGATTGAAAAGTGATTAGTTATATTTGGGGATACTTGTAACTTTTGCTACGGATATTTTGGGATAGTTCCGGCCAGACAAAACTTTTGAGATGAAGCTAAAAGAAAAAATATGCAGCTTGGCAACCAAAACAAACAGAGAACACCTTATGATAGGACTGTTAGCACTCATAGTTGATCTGTCAAAGGTCCAGGCAAATATAAATCAGCTAACCGGGACTATACAGCCTTTGTAAAGGCTATGCCTTAACTGCGTCTCGCTCAGCTGTACAATTACGATTCTTCGGGAAAAGTTATTCAATTCAGACGTATTCTGGACGAGAATTTTAGGATTCGCATGGATTTCTGGATAAAGCTGTTTTTTGATTCGGAAGGATTGTTCCTAAAAGAGCCACGTTAACGGGCGGACTCGGATTCTCAGAAATCAATATCCGCTCATGCATCACTGGTCTGAAAGCAAACAATAACATCGCCACGTCGTATACCTATCCTGTGTGTACGAAACTGTTCCGTGTCGCTCTGTGCGCTTTCACCTTCGCAGTTTCTAGATTGCACGAAAACCTCGTAATCGGTATCGTGCTTCAGTCCAGTCACCTTTAAATCGTATCGATCCCGATCAGTGACAGCTGAGAATCGCAAACGGGTTAAAACGACGGACATTCGGGCTAGTGAGAAAGAAACACTGACCAGAGAAAGAGGTGTGATTGTTTTGACCTCCCGCGGGACCGTATATGAGAAGGAAATCGATGTAAGGAACGTAGTCGGGCTCGGGATGAACTCGGAACTGGATTTCAAACTCTCGGGTCCCGATATTGACGACCTACATGAAGAAACAGTGGCTTGGCATGAAAGCCAGACTTGTTATCGAGCAGGGCTGGGCAAAATCGAGTATCTGAGTGATTCGATTCTGAATCACGTAATATACTTCGAGTCGTGTCGAGTAATCGAGTATCACCCATTATGACGTCATATGTACCGTTTATGCCACCACAAAGAATATAATGCCTGCTATTCATCTCATAAATGATACTTTGGTATTTTTCGGACCATACCGATTTCATTCCACTTGATGACAATGTTGTTGGATAATCATGACTTGAGAAATGTGCTTCGTCCAGTAACCTTCGTAGCTTTGTACTCTATGTTTCGTATGCTACGATACCGTCAACCAAGATTTCAAGTCTTCAACAGTGAAAATTAGTATCGAAACTATAATTCTCGTTGATAAATTAGCTTTCAGTTGTTAGAATCGTTGGCTATAATTTCAATACTCGAAAAAATCGTATTTTACTACTCGACTCGAATCATTAAAATTAATACTCGATTCAGATTCGAGTACTCGAAACATTATGCCCAGCCCTGTTATCAAGTCGATATCGCACGTTGAAGGAAGTATCGGCAATTTATTATAGTCACTGAACTATCATCTGCGAATGGTATAAACTGGGAATATTGATCTATTTCTTATCTACTCTAGCTTACAGGCGTTCAGGTGCAGTGTATGTCATGTCCAAGCGTAGCAATGACGGTAAAGCTGTTCAAATAAAAAGCTCTGAGGTTTTCGGTATGCGCCTGAGTGCGGCTGAGTGCGGCTGAGTGCGGCTGAGTGTATCGGGGAAGGTGCTAGGGTCTGATAGGTATCATCTTTGTGGTCTCAAGAGTCCGATATCGGTCGGGCAAAGCCGGATTGGCCTACCTTGACGTCATATGGTGCATCTGGTTTTCTTGCTTGTATCAACTTGACTTCGGTCGTGTCAAATCCAAACGAGTTCGAAGCGTTGCAAAAATACGTTCCGAACGGATCTTCCGCTGTCCTCACGTCTACCTGACGAGATCAAGCAGGGTCAAGGCCGGGTTTTAATGACTCAAGTCATGACTCGAGTCGCGAGTTTTGGTGACTCAATTCATTTTTTCAATTTTTGTATTGACTCGACTTGTGCTTGAGTCACTGTGCATGACTGGAACCAAGTCATATGACTCGACACAATAGGACGGTCAAGACAGAATTTCATTATAACTTCCAAGAAGAGTATAAAGTTTCCACGTGATTGGTGTTTAGTCCAACAGCCCTGATACTTGTAAATATGGCCAGAAACTGTCAAAACTGAGGAAAATTATGAATGCAAGTCATTTTATGTTACTCGAGCATATATGAAAATAGTGGGTAGAACCGGATTGAACTGAAAACTGAACAGTGAACTTAATGACTTGGACTCAGCCTCGAGTCAAAACACTATGACTCGCACTAGTCCAAGTCACGGAGTAGAGTGTCGAGTCCGAGTCATAGTGTTTTGACTCGAGTCCGAGTCCAAGTCATTATGTTGACTGTTCAGTTCCGATTTAATGTCATGTGAAACCCACTTTTTGCAACTATGCTCGGTGATGTCGAATGTTTCGCATTCATAATATGCTAATTTTCCCCACGGTTTCAGGCAGCATTTTCAAGTACAGGTACTGATAGACGAAATGATGATAGAGTGATAACTTTAATATTCTTCGAAATTACAATGAAATGCCTGTCTTGGTAGACCCAATCAATCAGTCAATCAGTTTTATTAATATTTTCATCATTTCAAAACATCACAAGACTGCGATACAATGAAAAGATAGGAAGGTGTCGAAACAACTTGGAGTAGCCTTTAAAATCAGACGCCCACCTTAGCCTAGGCGAAGTAAAGAAGATGCATGCATGCACACTGAATGAAAAGTAATGCAGAGAATACAAGACGCAAGCGACAAAGTGAGGTGGCATGTGGCGGAGGGCGAGGTCAATGTTAGGTCGTTGTCCGGTAATCCTGAAGGCTGGCTAGTCTCGAGTCATATGACTTGGTCCAAGTCATGCGCTATGACTCGAGTACAAGGCGAGTGAATACACAAAATGACTCGAGTAGAGTCGAGTCATTTTTCATTTTAAAAAAATGACTACAGTCAAGTCGAGTCACCAAAAATTTGCGACTCGAGTCTGACTCGAGTCATTACAACCCTGCAGATATATACTACACTCTTAGCGAAAAAAGTGCATATACCTATTCACATCCATGTAGGTGTAGGCCTACCACCCGTGATATACGAGTGTGAATATACACTCCTGGTACACGAAACCAGAACCTACCTCAGACTTTCACAATGGTATAAACACACAACGTTTCTAAATGATCCTTACGACTAGGGGCGTAGGACGGTGGGCACTGAGGCGTAGGACGGTGGGAATCTATACCATGTTGTAGGTCTGAGGTAGGTTCTGGTTTCGATGTACCAGGAGTGATTATATCCATACTGGTAGGTATATCACGGGTGGTAGGCCTACCTACATGGATGTGAATATACACTTTTTCGTTAAGAGTTTATGGATCTGGATTCAATTCTGTTTGATAAAATTGAATCTTGATCCAATCCAGATCCTGTTTCCGCCTTTAATGTTAACACCCTGATCCCGCCAGAAAACAAGACTAGAGTTATCCAAGACTAGGCTACTTACTTTTCCACTTTAAATTTTGCCTATTTGTACTACTTAATCAATGCGTTTATGATTTTTGACTACCACTACTCAAAAGTTTTCACTTTATAAGGCAATGAATGCTTTTCAATGGCGAACACAAACTCACCTTCAAAGTTGAAAAATCGTCAGAAAAGGAAATTCCTTCGATAGGTTGAGAAGAATCGAACATGACAAGCTCCGTTGCATTCTCGTCGTCGCCCATGTATTTTCCCCACTCGATCGTCGCGACGGGGTTCGACTCGAACTCGCATTTTAAGATGGATGAAGTCACGGAATCGACGCACGACCATTTGCTCGACGAGCGACGTTTCGCGCGAGGTGCATCTGCGATCGTGACATGTTTCAATCGACATTAGTGAGACACAGATAGATATAGATTATTGAAACAAGCAGATAGAAAACGGAAGGGTTGCGACCAAGTTACAAAGTTCCAAGTTACAAAAGTGAATTTAACTTTTATAGTTTTGACACAAGTCACCGCGAGCCATTTTAATTCACCACCGAGTGAAGTCCGAGTCCAAGTCAAGGAGCAACGGATCGATTCCAAGTCAAAATGTTTCCTGTTCAGTATCTAGCTCACCAGGTTCAACTCACGTCTGTGAAACTCTTATGTCGACTTGGTCGAGTCATGCGAAAACAAGCCGAGTCAATACCCAATATATTTCTCAACAATACCGATTTCTAGCTATCTCCGGTTGAGCATCTATCCGCGGGTTCATTATTCTCTATACCTATAATCCGAACATGATCTTACATCGAACTTCCAGATTCGTTTCTGATTCGTCTACGCCGGCTCGGTTCGAAGCCCGGCACGAGTACATGCCTCGGTCCGTGAACTTTACGTTCGTGAATGTCAGGTTTGCTTCTCCTTCCGAATATTCGACGAATCGGTCCGAGCTCCAAGAACCAGTGACGTTGTCGGACATCTGAAACGATTTTGTGACATCAGCGGGACGGCAAGCAGGTCACGCGATCAGTGAGGCCCAAGTTTAACATAGCCGTCCAACTACCATATAATCATCGTTCATTCATTCATTCAAGTCGTTTCAACTCCTTCCTGATATTTTTGTTTATCACTCTCTTGTTGTGTTTTGATGAGAATTTCAATCGCTGACTGACCTCCGAGAAGTAGCCCGTTTCGTTCAATTCTTCTTCTTCTCGAATCCAAACAAGGCTGGGCGGGGGCACCCCATCCGCGACGCACCGCAGTATGGCACTCCTCCCCTCTGCGATAACGCCCGCACCGGTTATGGTGACGTGAGGCTTCACTATGATGCAATGCGAGATATTTCTAACTTACTGATAGATACGGATTTAAGGTTAATAATCTATTTATAAAAAATATATTTCTTGATCCGTCCAACTGTATAGAGAATCACATTCGTGTAAGAAAATAATCACAAGTGAAACTTAACGGTAGAGGACTTGGTATGATCAATATCACTCCGGGTCAAATGGTTTTATTTTACCCTGCGTTGAAAAATTACAGGAGGTATTTAGTAATTTGATTGTGGTTGGTTGGTTGCGATAGATATCGTAATTTAATTAAGCCCGATACAGACAATGAACATTATAGGTGAAAGGAGATGAGGGGAGGAAACGATTCTTTTTAAGGCCGTAAGGTACTGCTGAACTAACAAAATTTTCCAAATTTTTTTTATTGCAGAATCCTAAAGTATGAAACTAGTTCTTTTCAAAAATGTATTGCTCTTGTCTGATTTCGAATTAGAAGTATGTTATAATACGATTTGAAATCACCCATTTTCGCAGAAATTCACCCCCCATACAAGTTCATTTATTTAAACTCACTCAAAATTGTCTATAATCCCTCTGCCGTGCTGATATTATACAATAAATAGTAGAGCCATATCTGTAATCGATGAAGCGTGACTTTCACAACATTCAGCTGGCCAGCAGCCGTTCGCTCACCTGGGAATAGCTGAAAGCTGTCAATATTATGAATGTTGTTTATCATATTGTGTATTTTTCAAGATTTCCTTGGTATATTTTGATAGCTAATGGTTTAATTGACCAGTGGGATAAAGACATACACTACGAATGCATTTGGCAATAGTAAAAGATAAAACCATGGTAGAAAGGTATACCAATGGTTCCTGAACAGCTGAACTGAACAATCTAAGAAATCTTTTGAGAAAGATTGGAGCTTTCACCGCATTCAACATCTGATAATGGTGGTTTGGATTCGGGGGAATCATTTTCCTCACAATTTCTACATTTTTGATGCAGTCGTTCCAAAGATTGTGAATTATCTGACTGTGGCTCATCTGGCAAAGGATATTGGAACTGCATACAGGCTACTGCATAAGGTTTATGCAACTCAAATTCGTATTGGAGTGTCATGATGAAATTGATGCTAAAAATTGTATGTTTGAAAGGTCTCGGGGGGAAATATGGATGTAGTATCTTCACCCATACCACCTGAAATGGGTATTTTGACAATGTCGCAGTATTCTTGATATGTTGTTTCATCTTTACAACATCTAACTGATGTCCAATTCAAGGTTTGCAAATTTATCGAATATGGTATAGCAGTTTTGAGTAAAAAATCATCAAATCAATCATAGTTTAGATGACTTATTTTGCATTTAGGCACATTCAATTGTCTTCAAATTTGGCTATGTACTGAATACAGCATGCCTGCACCATTTAAAAGCAACAGATTTCAAATACCTGCTCTATATTTTCACCAAAATATTTTTCAATTTTCAAAGTTGATTTTCTCCCAGTTCTAGTTTTTGGTAATATGGTGTCACGGGGACAGGAAATTTTGATATCAAAATACCTTCAATCCTGATCAAACTTGGCTCAATACAAGCAGTAGGACTGTTCTACCTGCTAAGACTATTGCTTTTGCCATAGGAGTTATAGTGTACTTACTATGGTACTTATTATCTGAATTTTATGAAAAAATATCGAAAATTCGGCACCGTACTAGTACCAAACAAATATTTCGTAAATTTTTTCTTAAAATCGGAAGTTTCACGCATTTCAGCAGGTACTTAGAGGCCTCAGGACACTTTATAAAGCATTGCTTAGAATCTCTTAGCATCCATGGATGAGACAGGCGTTTCCTCGTGCTAACCGTCCGATTCACCAATCTCCCCCCCAATTTGGGCCCAAGAAATCATTGTGAAATGCTGAAATTTATACAGCACATGAAGTTGAGTATGAATAGCTTACACACCAATTTTTGGGAATCCAGCATTTACTGTTTATAAAATATCGCAATTTGAAAATTTTGTGAGTCTAGCAGTACCTTACGGCCTTAAAGGTGTATGGTGTATTCCACTGACCGTCTACTTTGATCACGAGAGAAGCAGAAACGTTTCCTGCCAAGTTCGAAGCCACGCAAACGAACGAACTTCCTTCCAACTCGGGTGTCGCGTCTGGGAGGAAACAGGGTTGGGACTCGCTCCAATTCCGGTTTCATGGCTTCACTTACCGACAATCAGTTCCGACGAATTGCTGGCTAGCGTCCGCTCGGCCCATTTGTCTTCTTTGTACCATCTGTAACGTAGCAAAATGTGAAAGTAGAAATTATAAGCGATTCCGATAGCCACGATATATCCAGCCGCCATTCGAACAATACGGCATCTAGCTAAGGCGCATTTCCAAAACTTCACAACATTTAGTTAAACAGCTTTGCAGCCATCGTAATGCTTGGATACTAAATTAATTAGAGAGGCTGCATAGACAGCTGGTAGCTATCGGAAATAGATCAATATTCCAAGTCTAGCAGATGCACATTGTAGTTCTCTGACTCCTCCCTATACTAGACTACTGGTCGGCAACTTAAAACGGGTCGTGGGGCACTTTTCAAATTTCGCGGAGGCTTTACTATAATGAGTATGTATCGCTATAGCGTGCTGTCGAAATCTGAAATCAGATCCCTATACCGAAATGCCGATATTTTTTATCTCAAATGGCAGATAGCGATATTTCGTTCAAAGTGTCATATCGACTCGATATGGCTCTGCTTCTGAAGGAGCCATGGAATGCAATACGCAGGAGATCTCACGGGTGTCTTCCCAAGCTCGCTACGACTATTCGTGATCGCGGTGACATCACAATAATGGGACTAGAAACCTGATAACCGGATCCGGGTCTCCTCTCGCGTAACAGACGAACGTCTCCATTTCTCCGGATACGACGATCCGCCTCTTCTTCCAACGGTGGATTTTAGGAGGAGCTGTGACGTCAATAGTCTTACGATGCAGCTCGAATAAGGGCTGTACACGATCTGATTCACAGGCCTATTTCACTTTTATAGTTTTGACTCGAGCCAAGTCGAGTCATTTTCAATTTACAACCGAGTCAAGTCCGAGTCCAAGTCAGGATGAACTCGTTTTATTGAAACTCACGATTATCTTGTGTGATATTGAATACCTCACATCTCACTCTTAACATGCTCAATGCTCATTCAAACATAGAAACAGAGGTGGTCAGTAACGAAGTACTTCTATTTTATCTAAGTACTCAAGAACTTTCTCCCGACTTTAAGTACTTACTCAAGCAAGCCTAATTTCTCACTACCTCTACTTCGTCCTATTTTGTGGCTCATGTCTCATGAGAGCGTACTTGTGAAATCTTTTCACAACTGCTTATTTACTTACTTGAGTAATTTTCAGAGCTAGCAAATTCTATTTGAAGTATTTTTTCGCAGCTTTCAAAAACACTACTTCTACTCGTATACTTGATTAAATTTTGTCGTCGCTACTTCTACTTCCAATTGAGTAGCTTTCTTGACCGCTTTGACCACTTCTGCAGATAAAAGACGGTGCCAGGATTACATTTTTCAAATATCGATCCTGATAGACGAAAGTGGAATCAAGTCATGTAAAATGTCTGAAATCAAATGACTTGGTCAAGTCGAGTCGATGCATAAAGTGATTAAAGTCTAGTCTAGTCTTTATCATTTTAAGAAAAAGACTCGAGTCATGTCAAGTCAAAGAAAAAATGCGACTCGTGACTCAATCATTACAGCATACTCACTGTTCACAACGACTCTGATCATAACGTGGGCAAGCTCTTGCGATAAATCTTGATATCCTTCGCACGCATAGAAGCCTTCGTCTGACTCGCTCACGTTCGCGATCTTCAAGTTACCGCCAGAAACCGACATTGTTCCGTCTGGAATCCCAGTCATGTCTTTGCCATCTCTTAGTCTGACCCAAGTCACAATCGGCTCGGGATACCCTTTGAAGCGACAAATCACGTTCGCGTCTGAGCCGATAACGAAGTTTTGCGTTGTCAGAGTTCCGTTGTCTTCTGGTTTGTCTGCGAACGAACACAAATGAGCATCGTGTACTACAGTGATTGTTTCTACGCGGCAGTCTGAATCCTATGCTGTCGATTTCCAGGAGCGTAGAAGCCTGTCCGGTGGGTTATATACTGACAATATTCTGTGCAATTCAAACACTTAATGCCGCCAATTCAATCCGTAGCTTACATCAACATACAACATGATGAACGTAAGAACCATCGTATGCTTTCAGGGAGAAGAGCGTATATTCACACCCAAAAGGTGACACACGAAAACAGAACCTAATTCATAGTTGTATCACAATTTCAAATCCGACGTGCATACCTTCCTAGGCCCTACTTGCAAGCAATATTCGGATTAAAATGTTGTGTTGATTTATACCGTGCTGTAAGACCGAGGTAGGTTCTTGTTTCGTGTACAACGGGTGCATAATCACACCTGTATATCTGGGGTAGTACACGGGTGCGAATACACACTTTTGTTGCTAAGGGTGTGAGATTCAACGTATAGCAACGTAAGATTTACAGTCACTTGTGCGACGTCCTAAATACGCAACGACTGGTGCTTCGCAAACGCTTTTTATAGGATGAGAGCAGCCTATTACCAGCTTCGTTACTGATGATTGTTGAATTACGAACGCAAAATGAAAGTGACAACAGTCACAATCACCAACGGTGATTCCCAAAATTAGCACACTATAAGTGTGCCGCTACATATGCTCAGGGTGTGCCGCGAATCTTTTTCGGAATTGAATTTGAAAAGAAATGTATAAATCTTTATAATATGGCCTACAGACATGCAGTCTTCGATTTGTCTCCAGCTCTTAATGAATCAACAGGAAATCATTATGCAAATCACGAGCAAACCACGTGGACGTCAGCTTTCACTACAACATTACTTCCCTAAATTAGCTAACAACTTTAGATATAAGCGAGGTCAATCCACGTTGAAGCATGGAATCAATGGAATCAATCGTTTTACAACGTTGTTTCCTAAGCAAAGTTGAGCGGCGACTTTATGCTTTTCATTTATATTCGATCATCAGCGCATAATTGCCATTCCCATGTATTCCTCGGTATTATCTAATCAAGACTTTTTTGCTTTGACCGGAATTTAAAGCTGTAGACTATATGATTTTACTGCGAAATGCCGGTATGTATTTTCGACAATGTTCAAAAAACAAGCACATCAATCGCATTATGATGAAATTATTTTCTTTACGGCAACTTTTTCTGTTGAAAACGTGCAGCGAGTGTGTATAATTGTTCTAGTGTGCCACATGTTGAAAAATTTTGGAAATCACTTGCGTTCAACGACAATATTTCCGATCACTCACCGTAAACGGTCACTTGCAATGAAGCTTTTGCTTTCTCGCCGTTGTCCAAAGGTCCAGAGCAGACGTATGTACCAGAATCTTTTATGGTCAAGTCTTTCAATGTCAAAGCCACGTTGTTTCCGGAAGGTACGATCGTTTTCTACAAACCACAGAGAAAATATCGATGAATTCGAACATGGATTCCAACCAGACTTGCGCAAACTGCCACATCCCGTTAGTTGACGGCCGACTGATTACTGTTTTTTCGAATAGTTCAAGTTGTGGTTGCGGATTATGAAATGATAGTAGTTTTAGTTCTAGTTGCCCATTTTAAAATAAAATTTAGTTGCAGAACAGCTAGAAAACAGGCATACCAACTGATAATATAGCTGGTTCGTGGTACAGAACTTGAATATAGCTTTCAATACAACATCCATTGTAGCAGTATATTTATTAAACTCGAAGACTTTTCGGGTGCCTCTTTTCAAGAGTTATCGGCACACTAAAGGGATTTAAACAGATTTAAAAGCAAACCCAAAAAAGGAAAGTAAGACGCAACAATCAAAATCACAGACCATGAAATTCGCATCGTATCAATGGCAACAATAACAAACTACGAAGTATACGGACATACGGTACTATAGTAGCAGCACAATTTGTAAATAAACAATTACACGCACGGAACAACACGCACTAATGAGAAATTTGTAGGTTATAGAGGAAATCTTTCTGTCTGCATAAAATAGGTTTGCTCAACTGAATAATAGTAGACTCCAACACTTTTAAATGAAACACAGATCTACCACGCGCAATGACAGTGAACATATTGTCATCATAGTGCTGTGCACAGGCAAGGTTTTCGCTCAGATGCTGACCGATTGACGAAGCATATGCTTGGTAATCATCATAGCAGTCTGTTTTTGCAGCCAATTTGCACTGACGTGTGAGCTCCGTGCGATCATTTGCGCATACAATAATACATAAATAATATAGCCTACATACACACGATCTGAGAATATGCATACCATGAGTGCATGATTTGCAGCATATGCCGCTGGACAAGGAAGATGTAAATATAGCCTTGTGAGACTCTTTAAGGAATTCTTCGCATTTCAAACTCAAAACCCCGAGCTTTTCGAATGCGTATTCTAGTACTAATTTTTCTTTGCTCATTTGCAATTCAGAAATTCGAATTTGTATCAGTTATTTGTTAGAGAGTTGCAGATTTTCAAATGTCTTTAGTTCTAGTTCTAATTGCGTATTTCGAAAATCCAGTAGTTTGTACAAGTCCGATTCAAACACTATCCGCTCTGCACTCACACGTTCGTCATTGTTGGTAATCTTGGTTCCATCTGGTCCGAACCAAGCTACTGCGTCGATTAGGTCGAAGTCGTAGGTGCACTTGATTTTCGTATTGCTACCAGACGACAACGTCACGGGTTTGTGAGGTCTGATCGCGATCGGGTCGCACGTTCCTGAAAATATACTAATTCGTCAGCGTGTCGATAATTATCAAGAAAAGTAAAAATTCTCACCGAGAGATATCGCGCCTGCGATGAAGAAAAAATATTCAAATCCCATTATCCCGGCTATAAAACGTCTGATGATTCCTAATTTGTCTACAACCTGCATATTTGCGAGTAAAGAAATTTCAGTGAATTCGACAGTTCAATCCTCGATCCATTGCTGTAATTTACCTCGGCTAGCTGGGCTGGGTATATTCACAGCGGTGCATAGTGCATACTCGATTTTTCAATCAATAGAGAGAAGACGCGTCTCGCGGAAAGCTTCGGAGCCTTCTATAAATTATTCAGGCAGTGATGTAATGCCAATTACCAGAGACAATGGACCGTTACCGTATAGCGTGAATGCATCTGGACGATCCATGACATACGTTTGGTATGGGCACATCTAACCTTTTGTAAATCTCGGCTTTTTAACAGGCGTGTAGGTATCGTTTTGCTGGAAAATTACTATTTTGAAAGCCGTACAATTTCTGTCTTTGGAATTAAATATGGCTATGAAAATATTATTTTATTCGTCCGCTCAACCCTAATCCATTTTATGAGCAAGCTTCAGCTATCACTGCACCACAAGATCTGGATTATGAAATTAGATCACAAAATAGGCCGACATATTTATTTGCGAAGGCGGAACGCGCTATTCGCCCATGATACGAATCGATCACATATCCGTGAAACATCTGTTGCAGTGTGACGCTGCTGGCCAACTTTTAATAATTTAGGCCAGCATAAAGGCCATCTATTCGGCAACGAGCGGAGATGGAATCGTCTGTTGCGTTTCGTATGGACCCAATCCGCTGCCACACAACTAATCCTTTCCATAAAATTGCTGGTCAGATCTGATCGAATCGACCCCGCCTTGCTAAAGACCACAGATGTTAGAACCTGGCACGCGAGCACCGATGTATTTCAAATGACTGCCAGCATCCTTCACGTCCTGACTGGCCGAACGTATAGCCCGTTCATTCAAGTGTGGCGTGCGGTTGTATGATTCCGCCTATAGATATGAGAAAGGACTTTTTACATTTCCCTAGAGGGATACTCACTACACAGTTTTCAAAGGAGGCATTTAAATCCATTTATAACGGTTTCCATTCATGAATAATACGTTCATAATAAGACGAGATCATGGAGAGGCGTTATTTTCCTCTAATCTCAGTTACAAAACCCAATAAAGAAATGATTTCGATATATTTATTCCATGTAAAATGAAGTTCGCTTCAATGACCGTACTATGAAAAAAGATTAATTCGGAATCGGTTCCGCTTTGGGTTACTTTACAACGATGCATCATCTAAATTAGGCTTACCATATTTTGGAAATCTAAAAAGAGGACACCTTTTCAGAAATTTGAGCCTTGCAAAACCGGAGAAGAATTCTCAAAAATCGGTGAATTTTTCCCACTTTGTGATCGGTTGACTAAAAAAAAAAAGTCAACTTTTCGCTCAGAGCTCAAATCACCGTTTTTCACTCCGAAATACCCGCTGGAGCGGCACTTCTGTGCTAATTTACGGCATATCACTCGCATTTTGCTCTAAATGTGACCTAAATTTTCAAAAAAGAGGACAAAAGGGCGTCCTCCGAGGACACTTTCAAAAAAGTCAAAAAAGAGGACAAATCTTCTTAAAAGAGGACTTATGGTAACCCTATCTAAATATAGTCGAATGAAATCAAGAACAAGAAAAACATCGGTTCCATTCAAGTGCTTTTTATGCTAATTCGCTATAACTCCCATCCCATTCAAGTTCAAAACCCTGGTTGTCTGCAGTCTGCATGTGTATCTGAAGGTCTATGGCGACCTTCCCTGTCGTTAGTGTTCCAGAATTCTATTGCTGCGCCTTTGCTGAACTTCCGCGAACCGTGTGCTGTGCATTTTCAGATCGTTTGCTGATAAATTCTAATCAACGGTCCCGCCGTCCCAGGAGTATTGTGAGCAGCCTCAGAACATCGATTTGGAGCGAGAAATCGAAAAGCGAGAAGGAGGGATAGTGACAACAAGAATCCGCATGTTTAAACCAGCTCGTTTAGATCACTCTTCCCATGTATCACGATTCTTATGGTATTTTGAATCGATAACATGTAATATATTTTAAGATCAAGCCGGCGACTACTGCGAATTGACCTATGTAGGCCTAGGCCTACTCATGTAATTAATTGAATAGCCTATACATTCGGGTTACCATACGTCCTCTTTTAAGAGGATTTGTCCTCTTTTTTTAAATTTTTTGAAAGTGTCCTCGGAGGACGCCCAAATGTCCTATTTTATGAGAATTTTGGTTAAATGTACGTGTACGTGGAAATTGGACTGAGATACAGTAAATCTGCACCGAAGTAACGCTCCGGCGGCTATATCGGGAGCTGAGCCGGAAAGTTGACCTTTTTTTCTTTAGTCAACCGACCACATCATCATCATTGGTTTATTAGCAATTTTATCAGTTCAATACACCACAAAAAGTGCGATACAATTAAAAGACAGGAAGATGTCGAAGCGACAAGGAGTAGTCTATGGAATCTGACACCCACCTTGGCCTAGGCGATGTAAAGAGGAGGCATGCACACTGAATGAAAGTAAAGAATATAGTATAGAAAAAGAAAGCGACAAGAAATAGGGCGGCATGTCATGGGAAGCGAGATCGATAGGTCAGTCGTGGTCCGGTAATCTTGAGGATGGACTTTATTTATTTAGTAGTAATTGCTTGTATTTCGATTTGAATGTGGACATGCTCGTCGACTGTCGGATGGCCGGCGGGATACTGTTCCACACATCAAGTCCGGCATATTTGATAGAGCGATGATCTTTTCGGTCGATCATATGATATTTGAACGACGTGGACGCGCGTGTGTTGTACTTGTGCGCTTTTGATTCCGAGGTAAAGAAGTCATTGAAATATTCGGGGCAACGACCGCAGTGGAAATGATACATAAACTTGGCGATTTCTAGTTTCCGCCAGAGGTGGTCAGTAACGAAGTACTTCTACTTTTTGAAGTACTTGAAGTAGATTTGTCCTACTCACACTACTTTTTAAGTAGTTATGATTTCAGACTACTTCTACTTCTACTTGACAGTTTTCAGTTTTGTAGGCAAAAATAAGCGTAGAATACCTACTTACTTACTTACTTGTGAACCACCACTCCTACTTCTACTTGAGTAGAAATTCCGCCGTTACTTCTACTTCTACTTGAGTAACGACGGTGACTGCTTTGACCACCTCTGGTTTCCGCGTATCTTCTATGTTTAGGACGCCGAATCTCTTCAGCAGCGACTTATTGGATGGGCAGCCAGGCCCCTTTGGGGCCCTAGCTATGATTCGGAGTACTTTATGTTGTAGTTTTTGCAGTGGTTTGAGTGCAGTTTTACTGGCAGCCCCCCAACAGAGGATGCCATAATGTAACTTCGATTGGATTAAGGATTTAAAAAGTATCAGAAGAACCCATGCTGGCATGAAGCGCGTAAGGCTGTAGAACAGGCCGCACTTCGGTGATAATTTAGTTTCTAGGGACCGAATATTACTCTTCCAGGACATGTTCGAGTCCAGTAAAACCCCGAGATATTTGGCATTATCTGTGTTGGAAACGGGCTGACCAGCGATATTAACGGTTACGTTATTTTTTGAATTTACTGTCAGCAATTGCGATTTCGGGGCGTTTATGCACGAAGTGGGATAACTTGGCCATTTTTTTCAGGAATTTCCTCCGGTTTTAAAAGTCTGAACATTTTGAAAAAAGTGTCCTATTTTCAGATTTCCAAAACATGGTAACCCTACTATATATATGATAGCAATATCTTCCAAAGGTGATCAGTGATCGATGTCGTCAACGTTCCTACCAAATTACAAACAGATAGGCTACATTACTAACAATGTCTAGCGTGACACGTATAAGCGCAGCAATATTTGAGGTATAGGAAGGCTAGGCCTACTCCAGATAGAAGTAGAAAACTAATGATATGATTCAAAGTATAAGTAGTTCGAAGAAGAGGTGGGGAACAAGACGTTGCAAGGTCATGCGCTGGTGCCCATAATAGCAGACATCGCACGATGCATCGTCGCGACGAACGCAGGTCTATGACCGCTGACAATTTGGTAACAGTTTTTAAACTATAATTTGTTACCATCATAAAGAAGCTGTATTATTCAGTTGTCATGACAAAGTCACTCATTGAATTGACTCGTATATGTATAGTATATTCATATTAGCCTATATTTCGATTTGTCAGAATCTTGCGATAATTATAGTCTCACGGTAGCCTACGCCTCCAAATTGAATTTTACGCTAGAATAGACACCATCTCCACTGATAAGCCTATAGGGTAGGGTTACCTTACGTCCTTCTTTAGGAGGATTTGTCCTTCTTTTTTCGGGTTTTGAAAATGTCCTCCGATGACGCCTAAATGTCCTCCTTCTTGAGATTTTGTCCTGGTCAAATTCATAGCAAAATTCGACTGAGTTACTGCAAATCAGCACCGAATGCTTCGACGGGTATTTCGGGAGCTGAGTGGAAAGTTGACACTTTTTTTAGTCAACCGACTACGAAGTGGAAAAAAATTTATCATTTTTTCAGTATTTTCCATAAGTTTGAAAAAGTGTCCTCATTTTCCGTTTCCATATTTTGGAATCAGGAAAGGAGGACACGTTTACCAAATGCGAAAAGTTTTTGCTGGAAATCGACTCACGAATTACACACTATTTACAGACATTTAGTAGTGTTGACTGAAAAAAATAATAAAAAAAAGGTCGTCACTTTCGATCGACTCACGCTCGAACGTCCGCATTTGCTGCTTAGCGTCGTTTATACCCATTTTCAGTCGAAACTGTTCATTATCCTAGCTATAAAAGCTGTAAAGGATGAATTGCCAGAATGGGCGTAGGACATACGGTAACCCTATAAATGCTGATAAGATGGGAGAAGAGAGAGAGAGAGAGAGAGAATCTTATTACATATGAACATTACACTACAACAATGTAACAGTGAAATGCGACATGCAAGGTAGACGGGAGGCTCGATATGACAAAGTCTTCAGAGCCGAGCCACCCAGGACAGGAGTAATTTTCACAGTTGATAACTAATAAACAAAAAATAAAATTAACTGACGAACGAAAAGAGAAGAGAAGGAGAGAAAGATAGAAGCAGTCATTTCATGGATGATAATGAGTTTGCGGGTCTCTCTTGATTTTATGTAGTGGCAAATGGGTTCAAAACACTTTTTGTACGCTGTTGCCCACCCCTGCACTAGAGGACATAAATACAGCACATATACACATCAGTAGGGTTACCATACATCCTCTTTTAAGACGATTTGTCCTCTTTTTTGACTTTTTTGAAAGTGTCCTCGGAGGACGCCCTTTTGTCCTCTTTTTTGAGATTTTGTGCTCTTTTTTGAAAATTTAGGTCAGATTTAGAGCAAATTGCGAGTGATATGCCGTAAATTAGCACAGAAGTGACGCTTCGGCGGGTATTTCGGAGTGAAAAATGGTGATTTTAGCTCTGAGCGAAAAGATGACCTTTTCTTTTTTTTTAGTCAACCGATCACAAAGTGGGAGAAATTCACCGGTTTTTGAGAATTTTTCTCCGGTTTTGCAAGTCTCAAATTTCTGAAAAAGTGTCCTCTTTTTATATTTCCAAAATATGGTAAGCCTACACATCAGTTGCACCATAATGTCCTATATGGCGTGGACTGTGGACACAAGCAAATCTCACGGCTCAGTGAAATTGGTGTACGTCACACTTTCCATTTGGTCAAAGGCAACTTTACGGCCATTTTTTACCGGCTTGCCGAGCGCTAAATTCGTTAAAACGGGTATCAATGGAAAGCTGCTGCTGTACTGACAATGCCCAACGAGGTCACTACCTGGCAAAATTCAACGAATTCCTTCGCTTTCGAATCTATAGTCTATAATTGCAACGCACGAATGAACATGAACAGTTGAACACGGACGGACGAATGTACAGAACCCGTGGGTCCATGTCGTCCAATGGCCATATATTCAACACGAATTACAAAAGACCGCATCACTCCATCAAGTATGGTGGACCACGATTGGAACAGCCGGCAATCGGACAGTAGTTGAGGATGTCCTCTCCACAGAAAAAATTCAAGCAGATTCTTCAGAATTAATACAATCTGTGCTAGGTACAACTGGATAACGATCTGACTATTTTATTTCACCTGATGCCTGTTTCTTCGATCCTTTTCATGTAATCCTTTGTTACTTTTGATGCATATTAATTATGATTCGAAAATGATATTCCACCCAACTCTAATATAAATTTGGTAGCTGATTGCTAAAGAAGGCACCTCGCCCAGACTTGAAGACGGCCTATTTGTGAACCAATGATATATCTAATAAGATATCATTGTTGTGAGCCGATTACTTAAAAAATCGGCGCGTTTGTGGCCCCAGTAAAAAAATGCAAACGAACGCTTGAACGCTTGTTTTAGGCAATGATATATATCAATCAATCAGGTTTCCTAATATTTTCATCGTTTCAAAACATCACAAGACTGCGATACAATGAAAAGATAGGAAGGTGTCGAAACAACTTGGAGTAGCCTTCAAGTTCAGACACTCACCTTAGCCTAGGCGAAGTAAATAAGAGGTATGCACACTGAATGAAAAATAATGCGGGGAATAAGACGCAAGCGACAAAATGAGGTTATAGGCCAAGGGTCGGCAACCTACGGCCTGCCAAGCGAAATCGTCCGGCCCGCGACATAATAATTAGTTATCACAAGAATACGGCCCGCCGTTTCATAATGAGTTTCAATCTACAGTGCAGCACTGCATGAAAAAAATGCGGCATTGCTACGATATAATAGTAGCCTACATCGTATTAGTCTATTGTTACGCCATAAAACGAAGGTGGTTGAAGTAGGAGATGGAGATAGACTAGACTGGATCAGTGCTTATCATTCGGGTGTATCTCGCAACCGGAGGTGTTCCATACTTTTTTTAAAGGGTTTACCACTCTAACGGGGTGTAACAATAAAGGTGTTCTTCCTTTGCTTCAAAAACGCTGGGGAGACTCAGACGCAATGACGGAATCTCAAACTGCTCAATTATAGATAACTAGCCCCGTATGTTAGTTAGCCTATCTATAGTTTAATTTTTCAGAAGGCATTGTGTGCCAAGACAAAAAACCTGAATAGTGTTTTGGCCACAATGGTGAAAACTGTTAATATGATTTTTGTCTCAATAACTGAATCAGTTACGCCAGATATTACTAGAAGCAGAGAATCAATCCCGCCGGCCATCCGATAGTCGACGAGCATGTCCACATTCAAGTCGAAATACAAGCAATTACTACTAAATAAATACAGTCCATCCTCAAGATTACCGGACCACGACTGACCTATCGATCTCGCTTCCCATGACATGCCGCCCTATTTCTTGTCGCATTCTTTTTCTATACTATCTTCTTTACTTTCATTCAGTGTGCATGCCTCCTCTTTACATCGCCTAGGCCAGGGGTTCTCAACCTGGGGGGGCACGCCCCCCTTGGGGGGCGCGAGAAATTGACGAAGTCACTATAGGGGGGGCGCGAGAAATTGACAAAGTCAGTATAAATTGTACGTGTCCGAACATGTGTTTCACATCCATTATGAGAAGACGATTAATGAAGATGAAATTTATTACATATTCAAGAAAGCTTACAAAATACAAACTCTAGCAACCGCGCTCAACGGAGTATAGTCTGATTTCAACTTGATTTTAGCAAATTTTTGAAATTCTTTGGAGATATAGAGAGCAATTCCCACGTGTAAGTCATTCATTGCTTGATAGCTTTGACAGTAGCCTAAAGCTTGGCGCGCTGGGCAGCTCTTGTTAGTAGCTTGCGAACTGCACTGCCTAAGACAGAATTAGATGCAACATAGGTTGCCCGGTTTCGCCCTCAATTAGGCTATAAATCAACACAATTTAATTAATTTCCAAAACTGATCAAATTTAGCCTGGCAGGACAGAACGACGCCTTGCGCTCTGTACTCACGGCCAGCATCAGGATTAGTCTCAGGGTGACCTACCTTGAAATTAATTATTGGATGTCTTGTTCAATGCTTTTTGTTATTTTCAAACAAGTTTGGAGAAATTTGTCATGTAAAAGACTCAACAACTGGAATGCCGATTCAAAATTAGCGTAAGATATACCTTATGTATACTATTAGATCAGGAGTGGGCAGCCTGTGGCCGTAGAAGGGAATTTGAGCGGCGTTCGACGCCTAATGCAATTAGTAGGCTATATGTTGGCGGCCGTAGACATGCAAATTGCAATTACGAATTCACTCCCGCATTTTCGAGAGATTTTAATTAATCTTGAAATTTTCTTCGCCCTCCGCGCAATTCAACAAGACTTCATTTTTTGATTTTAATGCAGTAGCGCCCGTCTTAATCTGAGCCGGAATGGAAATTGGCAAGAAATAACAATTCGTTCGCAGCCCTGAAAAATTTTCGCGCTCCGCGCGACAATATGCACCTCCCGGCAACTATTCATAACATTGCCACTCGCGATTTCGTTGCGTACAATAGGCCATTGTGAAAAGTAGAATAGTCCGGAGTTCACCGGGAATGGATATGGACAGTTTACCATAGGAATTTTGTGTCCAGATCGTTCATTGCGGCTATTCCCTGGAATGCGGCCTTACGCTACCCCGTACATAAGTAATCGAAATGCGGCCATGATTATCAAAAACGTTGCCCACCTCTGTATTAGATGATGTGCTCTTTTTGACATGACGATAAATGCAAGGGGGGTCAGGGGGGCGCTATTTTTTTGACCATCTCTAAGGGGGCGCGAGTCAAAAAAGGTTGAGAACCACTGGCCTAGGCCAAGGTGGGTGTCAGATTCCATAGACTACTCCTTGTCGCTTCGACATCTTCCTGTCTTTTCATTGTATCGCATTTTTTGTGGTGTATTGAACTGATAAAATTGCTAATAAACCAATGATGATGATGATGATTGTAACTGTGATACGAAATTTAATATTCACCCGCTTTTCCGACATTCCTTCTCTACAAAATGAATTCTGACTATTCAGTAGGCTACTCTGTTTAATGCGGACGCCAATACCATTGCCTGAAAATTTCAAATGGGCCTTTCTGAAATGCGATGCAGTTGAATTCAATGACAAATTTCATACAAAGAGCATATCGCTGCATGACTTTAACAAAGAGTACGTTCTTGAAATTGGTCTTTATCCCAGCTTGACCAGCAATGCAAAAGAAATTGCATCAAATTTTGGAAGCACGTACGCATGTGAACAATAGTTGCGAACAATGAAATACACGAAGAGCAAGCTAAGATCACGTATTTCTGACTTCCATTTTGAATAGGGTCTGATTCTTGTTTCATCAGACTTGTTACCAGAAGTTGAAAACGTTTCACAGAGCAAGCTGCGTCACAATTATTCTGTGTTGTTGAAGTGTAAATACATGTGTCTTCTGATTGGTATGATTGAGATTGCAGCAATGTAGGATAATATACCGAAGTGAGCGTAAAATATAGTACTAAGAAAAAGTCCGGCCCGCCAAAAAGTTGTACACTGGAAATTTGGCCCGCGGCTAGCAAAAGGTTGCCGACCCCTGTTATAGGCGAAGGTGACTGACTGTTCAATTGAATGACTACACCAAGTAGTCGATTCTTCCCTATCTTTTCATATGTCTCAACGTTACCGCATTTTGAAATCGGCTATTTATTAATACCTGAACTGGACTAAAAGAACGAACAGGAACAACAGAACTGCATTAACCTGTCACGTGTGGCCAGTGATTATTTCGATGTACCGAAATAATTCCGGGTAGAGAACATTCGTGGCAAGACATCGGATTTTGTTAAGTAATCGAGTTCGAAACGGGTCAAGATGATCAAAGCGATTTTAGTGTTCAACAATCACGGTAAACCGAGATTGTCCAAATTCTATCAGCATTATGTTGGTATATTTTTGATACTACCGTTGTCGTCCTCATCTACCTACCGTTATCGTACTTTCAGAGCGAAGATGAACAGCAACAGATAATCCGCGAAACATTCCACCTCGTTTCGCGAAGGGACGACAATGTCTGTAGTTTTTTGGAAGGCGGAACGTGAGTGATTTAGGGTTAAGACCATCGTTCTAAATGGCAGATACGCATATTGAGGTTCCATTTGAACTCACACTGCCAAGTTGATAGTTAGCCCAGCTAGCGCTAGGCTACTCATTTAGAGAGTATAGTATACTCCTTCTTAATAGTCCAGTCCAGGGGTTCTCAATCTCTCTGTCTTCACATACCCCTTTCGGACCGTCACCCCCCCCACCCCCCCTACACACAAGTTTCAATTCATATTTAGCTCCATTATTGTGCAATTTCATAGAATACTCACTAACCTGATTGGAATCGCTGGCCTTTTTGCCTGCGCAGCGATGATTTTCCAAGTTGAAGTAATTTAATAAAAAGTAATTTAAAAATAGAATATAGTGTGAGCACAGGACACCGATTCCATACAGGCTCACTAAGAAAAAAATAGACAAATTTGGTCTCAAATTTAAGACGTGAGGATGATTTGGTCTCATTTTCAGCAAATTCAGTCTTGCTGATGAAGTAAGGTCTTGAAATTAAGACTGAGTCAGCTTTTTAAGACCATATAAAGTTGTCACAATCATTTGGTCTTAAAAATCAGACCAATAAAACGCATCTTATAAGACATATTGTGCTTATTGAGACAGTTTGTGATTCATCCATTTTTTTGGTCTTGTTTTTAAGACTAATTTTCCCTAATCAAGAAACAACATGGTCTTAAAAATGAGACCGGGAAGTTGACATGGGCCAAAAGCATAAAATTAGACAAATTTGGTCTCAAATCGATTAGGCTATTTAGAAAAAAAAAGTCTTAAAGACCAGATTGTCTTACCAAGTACTTTCTATCTCAAAAATAGGACCCAACTTGATCGATAATAGAAGCAGTGCTTTGGGGGCATCCTTTTCAATGTTAGGTTCTTCACTCAGAACCGTTCTGAGTGAAGCTGTGAAGGGGGAGAGTGGTAGAGACCATGGAACAATACTGTGCCAATAACTTTACAGACACAGCTAGCTTATTGAGATAATTTTTGATGCTTCAGTTTTTTTGGTCTTGTTTTCAAGACGAATTTTGCAGTTTTTTTGGTCTCGTTTTACCCACTCACCACAAATGCTAGTTTTGACTCAGACAACCTTATATATATTGTTCTGAATATTACATGTCAGTAGTAAGTGGCATGTACCTTGATAAAGTTATCTAGTGAATATTTTGTAAACTCCTTAGTACAGTATTATCCCAGCACTGCAAATTCAGGTCTCTCTCATGCTTCCCCTTCGCTCAGACCCCAACATTGAAAAGGATGCCCCAAATCGCTGCTGCTATTTTCGATCAATTTGTGTCTTACTTTTGAGACAGAAAGTACTTGGTAAGACTAATTTGTCTTTAATGGTTAAGCGCCCGGCTTCTTGATCGGTAGGTCGTGAGTTCGATTCCCGGCCGGGTCAGACCAAAGACCTGATTAGTAACACTGGTATCCATGGCTTCCCTGCTTGGCGCTCATGCATTACTGGGATAGCATGGAGGGGTGGTGCATGACTTAGAAAGCTGTAAAAGGCTATATCTGCACTTCCTTGTCCAGCGGCATATGCACATCATGCACTCATGGTATGCATATGCGCAGATCGTGTGTATGTCTATCATGAGTCGGTGTATATGCCGCAAAAACATCAAGGACAAAAATAAACTACGTCCTTTCCTTTCTTTAAGACTTTTTCTGCTAAAAAATCGATTTGAAACATTAAGACCAAATTTGTCTAATTTTTTTTTGTATTGACTTGTCGCTTCGACATCTTCCTGTCTTTTCATTGTATCGCATTTTCTGTGGTGTATTGAACTGATAAAATTGCTAATAAACCAATGATGATGAATTGACATCTATCTTGTGCAAACTGCAAATATTAACTGTAGTGCTGACTGCTGAGTGTAGATAAGTGCTAAACATTAACTAAATGACTTTTCTTGAAAATGACATACTATTCTTGTAGAAATCGTGTACACTTATTTTATTTCAAAGCGAATTCTGCGGCCCCAATTCTTGAAATGCGTGGTCGTGTCATCTTCGATCTGATACGAATTATGAACGTGTGCCGAAAACCCATTTCTACAGGAAGAATTGGATTTTTGCACACATTTCGAATTCACGCTAATTTTTCTTACTACTTGAACTTTTTTTCTGCGAACCCCAACAATACGGCCCAGTGGATATAAAGCTGTATCAGCTGCACCAGCAGTATCAGCTGTATCACCCTGTGGATATAAAGCTGTATCAGCTGTATCACCCTGTGGATATAAAGCTGTATCAGCTGTATCACCCTGTGGATATAAAGCTGGATCAGCTGCATCACTCTGTGGATATAAAGCTGGATCACCCTGTGGATATAAAGCTGTATCAGCTGTATCACCCTGTGGATATAAAGCTGGATCAGCTGCATCACTCTGTGGATATAAAGCTGGATCACCCTGTGGATATAAAGCTGTATCAGCTGTATCACCCTGTGGATATATAGCTGTATCAGCTGTATCACAGCTGTATCTCGATCTTATAGGCCGATTTTATCATGAATTATTGAAAATTTTTGCGCTTCACGTTGGCTTACTAAACATTACAACAATAATTTCGTGGCAATAAAGCGAACAACGTGATGGGGGACGTTTTATCAACGTATAAGAGCCAGGTTTTTGGGGAGCCTGATGAAGTGCTGTTTCGTTCCTGCCAACGGGTATACACACCCGGAGATGTTTAATTAATAATTATTCGAGGGCTCCTACCTTTTCAAGCACACCTCACTCAGCTCTACCAGCAGCCGGTAGCCTAAATTAGATTACGTGAGCAGAGAGACATTATAAAAATTGATGGCAATCTATATGCAATTCCCGATCATATATTGACCGACTCAATCATGAAATATAGAAATTTCTCTTTCTTCGCGCGTGTAGGCGAGTAGAGCTGACTCACTAAATGTGTGACAGCCTACTAGACTATTTTGCGCATCCCAGACATAGTATAGACCTGATACTAATTGCAGAGTGATACCTGGGTGAATCTCGGTACGGTTTGTCTATAACAGTGGTTCACAACCTTTTTTTTGACGCGCCCCCCTTTTTGATAGTGAAAAATTTCGCGTCCCCCTTATCGTCATTCGCGCCCCCCTTATCGTCATATCACAAAATCCAACTGGGATGCTAGCAACCCCAACAGATTGTTTGGTGGTATAGTCGGTTATGAATGTTGATGAGAGAATAAAAAATATGAAATTGGGTCTATATAGAGAGAAACACGCTTGCATTGGAGGCAAATCGCGCTCCATTTTTCAGGTGACCGCTTCTTCGCGCCCCCTTCAGATGTTTCACACCCCCCAAGGGGGGCGCGCCCCCCAGGTTGAGAACCCCTGGTCTATAATATGGGAGCAGCGATGATACTCAAGGTTAAAAGTACTTGAAAAAAAATAATAAAAAAATCAAGAATTGTTTGAACACAAGACACAGATTCCATACAGGTAGAGTGATACAGCTGATAGAGCCGTGTTACAGCTGATAGCTGATACAGCTTTATATCCACAGGGTGATACAGCTGATACAGCTGGTACAACTGATACAGCTTTATATCCACAGGGCCCAACAATACATCTCTAAACGGGAATATGTTTGCATCAGTACCGTAAGCAATGTGGCAAATCAAATTTGTTACTCAATCGTTAGCACAGTAGGATAGCCTACTTAATTTCAGACAACCATTCTGTTGATGTCAGTATCGAAGTGAAACTGCCTGGTGATTTCCTTGATTCGAAATATAAATGAAAAATGGTTATCGACCACTTTGCAAATTCAGTGGTTTCGCGGACCCCTGATAATGCTTTGTGGACACCCGGTTGAGAACCACTGCCCTAGTCCCTTGACAACGTGATTTATCTTTTCATTTTATCGCAACCTTGTGATGCTTTAAATTGATGCCAACGGTCTGGCATGTCTTTATCTATTCATAATTGATAATTGTTGGTTAATTGGGTGGGCCTACCAAAACTATGTATGTTTGTAGTTGGATTCATAAATTTTCATCAATTCTTTCGTGACGATGAGCATTTGTGGGTACAAATTTAAACCCAAATCCGAAAATTCAGTGGACATGTGCGGGATTATGCAATGAGGTTGTTGCAATTTATTACACGTAATAAAGACAGCATTGTAAATCCTGCAAAATTACAAAATCTGCTACGGGTATAATACCTGCGGGACATCGCAAAAACTAGTATAATACCTGCGGGACATCGCAAAAACTAGTAGCCTACTCGAGTGAGGTATGTGCACTGCGCGGGTATATTATCCCTGCACAACCTCTTACCATGGGTTACGATAAAATTCTGTGTTGAATGACTGAACGTGAAACCTTGACACCAATACACTATCTATCAAGGTAGGTCTATATTCAGTTGATGTACGTTTCTCTTACATGGAGTTGAGCCCTGACTTTTCATTTAGAATCCTGATATTATGGAAGTGACCAGATGAAACCTTGAGCAAAACCCATAAAATCTCCACGCCAATCCCACAGAAATTTTAGAACTCGCAAAACCTGCAGATATTGCGTTGATGCACATAAGACGTCGCAGAAATCGTAGCAAGAGTGAGACATGTTGTAGTAATGTTTCTATTGTCCCTCCCTGCAACACACCACCAGAAAATGTAGGGACCCGTAGGCCTATTTCATGGCACTGAAAATGTTGCCCATGGAATTTAAGCCTTGCCAGTTTACCGACCAACGATTCGGGGTTATGGTTTCTTGTGCAAGCTAGATCTTACACACTGACTTGAATGGCATGCCAACTAACCCATTGCATCATTGCAGACTGATTGGGGGATCGGATTATCGGCTGGTATACCGCCATTATGCAACACTTTACTTCGTGTTCTGCGTGGATTCGTCAGAAAGCGAGCTGGGTATTCTCGACCTGATTCAAGTCTTTGTTGAGACACTCGACCGCTGCTTTGAAAACGTGTGTGAACTGGATTTAATCTTCCACGTTGACAAGGTGACGCTTATTTGCTTGAGTAGACGTTTATCCTTCAACCAGACTTGTCCAAACTACTGCAGTTTAAAATGAGCGACTAGACCTACTCGCTTTTCAAAACTTGCAACTAGAGCAACTAAGACTAGAACTACTCGCTTTTCGAAATTCGCAACTAGAACGAACGACCTTTAAAAATCAGCACCGACAAGATAGCGTAATGGTGAAGCGTCCGGCTTCTTGATCGGTAGGTTGTGGGTTCGATCCCCGGCCGGGTCAGACCAAAGACCTGATCAGTAACACTGGTAACCATGACTTCCCTGCTTGGCACTCCTGTATTACTGGGATAGCATGGAGGGGTGGTGCATGACTTAGAAAGCCGTAAAGGCTATATCTGCACTTCCTTGTCCAGCGGCATATGCACATCATGCACTCATGGTAGGCATATATGCACAGATCGTGTGTATGTGTATCATGAGTCGGTGTATATGCCGCAAAAAACATCAAGGACAAAAATAAACTACGTCCTTTCCTTTCTAAAACGCAACTAACCAATAGATGATAATACAAATTACTGAATTGTAGATGACTTGAGAAGTATTCGAGATAGAATCGGCATTTCAAAAGGACGGGGTTTCATTTGAGATGGAAGGGGTTTCGCCCCCAAAACCTACCCCCTGGCTATGCTATTGTTAGTAGTGGTGACTCCGAGCTAGCAATGGCTGCAAGAACATTGCATAACAGAACACCGGTATCACGATTCACGCCAAACGACAGCACATGTTTTCTTGTTGTTTGGCAACTAACTTTTTCGAAATACCAACTAGAACTACAGCTACTCAATTTTCAAAATTCGCAAGTAGAAGTAGAACTACTCTGTTTTCAAAATCCACTTGAACTAGAAGTACTCCTAGTTGAGAGAGTAGTAATTTGTACAATAATTTGTTTGTCTCTCAGGTGCAACACATCCTTGCGGAAATCGTGATGGGAGGGATGGTGTTAGAAACAAACATGAACGAAATTGTTTCCCGTTTTTTAGAACAGGACAAGCTCGAAAAGTCCGAGGTGAGAAAGCTGTTCAATTGTCGGTCCTGTAATCTTGCAAGCTGCATTCAATTCACCACAGCTTGGTGTCAAAAAAAACAGTAGTGAATCCATCCATTACATGGTCAAGTAATATATTGACTCTTGCTAGGGGATGGATTTGTCTCAAGAGCTAAGCAAGATAAAGGCATTGATAAGTGACCTGACTGTTTGAAGGCAAGAGCTGGGTGTGACATAACAATCGCCAGATGCTATAGGAAATGACATTTGGCTCTCTTGAATCTACCCTAAGAATTCAGTTGTATTACATACATTTGGCCTCATATTGTTTTGAAGTTCAGTTATTCCATAAAAAGCAGGGCTGTAGTGACTCGACTAAAGTCACAATTTTTCGATGACTCGTCATATCTTTAAATAAGGAAAATGACTCGACTCGGCCTGAGTCACTATGCTATTGACTGGACTTGTACTCGAGTCAGTTTGCATGATTTTACCATATGACTCTTGATAAATGCCAGAAACTGTCTATATCTGCTAGAATAAGCCTGTCAATAGTACCGGTGGTCAAAGTAGCCCTTGTTGCTACTCGAATAGAAGTAATGACCAAAATTCACACTCAAGTACTCGTAGTGATTCCAAATTAAGTAAAAAAGTTAGTATTCCAGTACTAGTTTTGGCTAAAATACTGGAAACTGTGAAGTAGAAGTAATCTAAGATCAAAACCGCTTGAGGAACGAGTGCGAATTGCCAAAAACCTACCTGAGTACTAAGACAACGTAGAAGTACTTCTTTACGGACCATCTCTGCATAAGTGTGAGACAAATGAGTATATTATGAATGCGAGGGAGTCGTTTCACCAAAAAAGAGTTGTAGAAGATGGGTTGAACACAACTTGAACTTGAGACTGAACAGTAATGAACAGTCTGACTCAGATTCTAGTCTCAACACTCGGACTTGACTCGAGTCGAAGCTATAAACTTGAGAATTAGTTGTTATTCGGTTACAACCCTGATAAAAAGTTGGATTGGAATGTTGCTTCTCAAAATTTGATATTTACTAAGAACAACTTGAGCTCTGGAGCAATCACCCTTGGCGAGTCCAATGTCATTTCCTATTCCGGCTTGAAATTCAAAAATGAAATAACACAATAATCAATAGCAGATTTCTGACACTAACCATTGCGTGTGCTCATTAATTCAACTGCTTCCCTCATTGTAGCAAATTGCAAGCTCGTGTCTCTTCACAGGCAGGTTTATCTGCAGCTCCCGCAAAAGCCGCTGCCGCGATCAAGAATATCGACCTGCCGACTCTTCCCAAAGATATTCGCATGCCTAATTTAGAGCTTCCAAAACTACCTTCGTTTCGATAAAACTATGCGCTGGTAGCCGTAACCATGGGACAGTTATACTCCTTCTGAATGTACAAGATCTTGTCGTTTGACTCTCATCTGTACAAACTCTTCGGCGTCAGTACTCAATGGTAAAAGCTTTCGGCACCACCGATGGATGTCTGCATAGTAACGTATCCATTTAAAGATTTGTGCAATGTGTGCTAATTAATGCCGGGTGTCTGTAGATCGATAGAGATATGTAAGCGACTCAATTGCTGTTACTCTGGAATTTCGTCTTTCATAGTTATGTTAGTATATATCTTGAACGCTGCATGATTAAGGTATCATGGTGGAGATGGGAAGTGGATGCATTCACCCCTTAAGTTACAATGACAGAACGAAATTGAACCACAGTAACACAACACAATAGACTAAACAAACGAGAGAAAAGTCCTAATCCCACCAAAAGTTTGATATGAACTGTCGTGTTTCATTTTTGTTTGGTATTGTCGTCCTTAGTACGTAATAGACTTATTGAAAATTGTGTGGCTGTAAATTTGATTTGAAGTGTTGTATGCAAGCGGTAAGATCAAGTCCAACTAAATAGTGAATATTGAATTGAAGAGAGCTGTCGATGTAGTCTTGAGTGTGGGACGGGTGGATTAGGGTTACCATACGTCCTCTTTTTTGGGAATTTTGTTTAAATATAGCGTAAAATCGAAGCCAGATACAATAAATTAGCACCGAAGTAACGCTCAGGTGGCTATTTCGGGAAGTTCACATTTCTTTAGTCAACCGACCACGAAGTGGGAAAAATTTTCCGATTTTTCCTCCGGCTGAAGGCTGAAAATTTTGAAACAATGTCCTACATACTTCCAAAACACGGTAACCCTAGGGTGGATCCCTGGCCGAATCAAGGGTAAAGAGTCGTATCTGTGTAGTCTAGAGCAGGGTACAGTGATTTGAGTCGATATTGACAGGCTTATTGTATTATCAATGAGGATAATGGATACGATACTCACCTTACCGTGAAAATGGCATTTCTAATAAGAATCATCAACGTGCAGTTACAGCATATGATTGCTATTGCTGACATGCTGAGCCATTTACCAGACACTTCATTCCGACAACATATATTGACTGGTGTCCAGAGGAGATTTGATTAGGCGCATATACTCCAGCACACTAAAGCCTCGAATTTCGAAATAATGAGGCAACATAAAATGACTAGTGATTAAAATGAATGACGCATGTTTCGATAGGCGTGTGGTGTTTCGAAATGATGAATATATTAATAAACTGATACTGAGGCGAGGTTGATATGTCAGTCCGGTTATCTCGCAAGTGGAAATTGCCTCTCAAGCAGTGTTGGGATCAAGTCATTACCTTCGAGTCACGAGTCATTCCACATTTTGACTCGAGTCAGGTCAAGTCAATCGATTTTCAAAGGTGACTCAAGTCAGTCACCCGTTTTTTGGAGGTGACTCGATTCAAGTCAAATTGAATTCTCGAAGTTTGAGTGATGATGCAAAGTCATTACATTTTGCTAACTGGGTGAAGGACAGATTAATTGGTCATTTATCTTGAATCAAATAACGATTATAAAGTTAAATATACACGGGTGTTGTGTTGCTCGCGCACACGCACATTCGCACAACTGCTAATAAAATTCATGAGTAGCCTAACTATAGCTACATGCTACAGTCTGATTTTATCAGCCAACGTAGAGGATCGAATACAAAGCCTCGAAAAGCTGAACAAATTGATGTGGTACAATAGACACTACCGATCCTGGCGATCCACAAATCCGTGAGAATATAAAGGCACAAACTATATTCGTTCGATTTAAATCATACAAGAGTGTTGTTAAAAGTAAGCACTAATAATAAAACCACTAAAAATAAGCACTGAGTCGTCTAAGAAACAAAGATACGTTGCTAATTGCTATTAGATTAATCGACTGCTACTACGACTACAACCAGTGTTGCCACTCTAGGTTCCCGGAAAAACACAAGATTATGTCCTGAAAAAACACTAGATTGGCGAAAAAAACACTAGATTAGTAAATTGCTGGAAAAATGCGCCCTTGTCAGGTAATCATGATGACCAAGGTACAAATCCATAGATACTAAGTGTTCCACACATGAATTCGATACATATGCATGATATACTGCATGATTATTCAATGAAAATTAATGAAACGAATTCAACAGCGCAAAAAAAATCAAATTTGTCGCTTTCGAATTGTGCGGCATCATAAAAATTTTCTTTCGATTTGTACACCATCCATCAAACATAAGTATCTTTTGTGGGGCATCTTGCTCACTACCGCACATCTTCAACCAAACAATGGGGAGGTTTCCATATGCAGCATACTGCAATTCCACGAATGCAATGTAATGTGGCAATGCCAAGAGATTCGTCATGAGCTTCCCCAGTAAATGGAATTTTGATTCATCGAATCCATTGTGCACAGATTTCAATTTTTACAAAAATTCTGTTGGAGGGCATTGACTGATAAACTGCAGCTCATTTTGCGATCTTGCCAATATTCAAGTTCATCAAATAATAGCACAGAGGGAAATTGCACAGCTAGAGGAATGATTGATTTTACGGAGCTTGTGCACGGGTCCGTGGACATATTAGCATGCGACACAATAGCATGCGACACTTGAGCATGCGACACTTGAGCATGGCGACTTTTGGTCATGGCGACTCGTGGGCATGTAGACATATCAGCACAGGGACATATTAACATGAGGACATATTAGCATGGGGACACATAAGTATAGGGACACACGAGCATGGATACACGTGAGCATCGGGACACATCAACATGGTGACAATTTAATAAGTGCCACTTGAGCATGGTGACACATGAGCATGCGATACATGAGCCTTGACGACACATGAGCATGGGTACACAAGAGCATGGGCACACATGCGCATATGGACACATGGGCATGGGGGCATAAGAGCAAAGGTGCACATGAGCATGGGGTCATGTACGCATGCGACACTTCAGCATGCGACACGTCTACATGCAGACACTTGAGCATGCGACACGTGGATATGCAGACACTTGAGCCTGCGACACTTGAGCATGCGACCCTTGAGCATGGGACAGTTGAGCATGCGACAGTTGAGCATGCGACAGTTGAGCATGCGACAGTTGAGCATGCTACACTTGGGCATGCGACATTCGGGCATGGGACATTTGAGCATGCGACACAATAGCAAGCGACTCTTGAGCATGCGACACTTGAGCATGCGAAACTTGGCGACACTTGGGCATGCGACACTTGGGCATGCGACACTTGGGCATGCGACACTTGGGCATGCGACACTTGGGCATGCGACACTTGGGCATGCGACACTTGGGCATGCGACACTGGAGCATGCGACACTTGGGCATGTGGTCATGCTACACTTGGGCATGCGACACTTGGGCATGCGACACTGGAGCATGCGACACTTGGGCATGTGGTCTTGCTACACTTGGGCATGCGACACTTGAGCATGCGACAGTTGGGCATGCGACATTTGGGCATGCGACAGTTGGGCATTAGGGTTGTTCAGATTTGGGCAATTTTTTGGAAACTTGTTTTGCGTAATTCCAAGTGATAGTGTAGTGCATAAAAACACCTCTAAAACCGATTTAGGTCATTTTCATCGCGGTCTTCCCTGCGCGCAATGCCCCCAAAGACCCACGGGTCAATTCTCCTTACTTCTGACGATCCACCAGAGTGTTTACGTCATATCTTTATCTGTAGTGTTGACCGTGTCACTGGTTTGGAGCTTTTGTGAAGTTATCAGTTCAAGACGGCTATGTAAGGATGGGAAATATATCTGTATTCATAACTGTACTGAAATGCAGTCCTATAAATGCCAGATGAATCTTCGTTATACCATGCAGAACCGGTATATCGTGTTCATGGGAAACATGTATTGGTAGCACGTTTGTTATGAATCGTACACCGAAGAAGCACCATCGTGTTGTGATTGTGAGTCGAGCTCGAGAACAGATGCACAGACATTTCCAGCTGGTGTTAAGCTAGTAAATGTTACTGGAAGGCATGTAATATGTTATGTCAGTAATCTTTGCCTCAATTTTAGTGTTACTGTAAAATACTGAGTTATCCAATTTGCTGGTAGGCTAGAATTTGGTTGAAGAAGAATGTCTGAAACAAAGCGGAGAAAGGTTGTGTCGGACCCACCGAGAACAAGATCGAAGTCTGGTCATTATTTGATTGGATATTCATCTGAGTGTATTATTCATTCCAAGTTACCCACTCTACGCCAAGTTCTACAGTATTTGCTGTATCTGAAAGAGGAATGCCCTAAAACGACCAAAACTCAGGATTGACCGATAATGAAGCAACTATGTTGATTAGTGCCTTCATACAGGCATGCGGTGGGGACTTAAATGACTTTGTGCTATCCAGGTCAACTATAAAGAGACGTAGAGAAGCTAATGGTCTTGAGATTTCGCATGAAATATACGAGTCATTTCAACAAGACCTACCGAATCATGCTGCTATACACTTGGATGGAAAGTTGACAGAAGACAGGTATGGAACAAAGTACGAAGCATTGCTGTTATTTTGTCTTCTCATCCTTTGCATACCAATGGAAAATTACTTGGAATTCAAAAGATTGAAAATGCCACAGGAGAGGTCCAAGCTAAAACTGCATTTGATTTGATAACGACTTGGAGTTTGCAGAATTCCATTGCCACGTTGGTATTTGACACGACATCAAGGAATAGTGGATGGAAAAAAGGAGCTACAAAGTTACTGGAAGACCGCCTAGGTAAATAAATGTTGTATCATGCTTGTCGCCATCATGTATTGGAGTTGGTGGTAAAGAGTGTCTGGACAATCATTTTTGGACCTGAAACCACAGGTCCTGAAAATACATTATTCAACAATTTCAAAAAAAACAACTACCGATAAAGATGTTGCTGAATCTGCTCTCAATAAGTTGAAGAAGCATCCATGGTACATTGTGGAAGAAACTTTGGTTTATGCCTTGTTCTCAGAAAAAGAAAGTTGCGATACCAGAAAAAGCATTGCAAGCCGCCTACTGAAAGTTGAAAAACCGCAATCTTATCGACGCGGGCCACGCATTCTCTCATCAGAAGGGACTATAGAGGATAACACCACTTTGGCTGATTTAGTGGGCCCTCAGTCATGGCATTTGTTCAACGAATTTGAGTGTTCTGGAGAATGGTTGAATCAGCCTGTGGAACAATGGCCTAAGTATGAAACATACAATGAAATGAGCCATTTTGTAAGTAATGTCAAAGTCGGTAATGACGCTGCTGAACGAGGAGTTAAACTCAATACCGACTTTGCTTCGATCATCACAGATGATGAGCGCCAAAAGAAAAGTATGCTGCAAGTTGTTGAGCTACACCCTCAGAAGTATCACAACTTCAATAAATCCACACTGAGCCTGCCTGAGACTAAAGCCTGTTCCTGTTGTTATCCACTTTTTGTTTTTATGCTTACCTAATTCTCAACATGTTCTTCAATAATAATACCTGTCTTTTCATCTTTCACAATTGTCTCAAGTCACGTAAATGGTCGGCCTACTATGTCCGGATTTGTGTTTTGCCTTATTCTGCTTTTCAAGTTTTGTGTGCCTTGGAATCAACTTTTATCAAAATACACCAACCAAAACTCTGTCAACAAAAGGAGTTCGTGTATCACCTAAAAATAGTACATTGAACGCTCTCTCATTCGAAATTTCATGCTGGTGACGTCATATTTTGTGATACGATTGTTGATATACAATGTTCTTTCCAATTCTCTACTAGTTGCTGACGATTACCCCTGACGAGTGTCAGCCGAAAATATTCGGGTTCATTTCAATATGAATATACTATTTAATCAAATTTCCTTACAATAAATTCATCAAGTTTCAGAAACATAGTCTGTGCCAGATTTCTTATGTTAACTCAGTTGTAAGCACATACCATAGTGGGTGACGACAATGACTAATATGTATTGAGATTGTTTCTGTTTCCGTAAGAACACCGGGGACGTTTTCAGACAGAATGCATTGGTAGTTGAGGATCAGGACCCCCATATAGACTTACCTGTCATGATCATTTGAGAAGAAGCCTAGTGTCGTGAGCTTTTGACATTTGCATTCTGGCCGTATTCGGTACTGTGACAACGTCTTGGACAGGACAGGTCTGAGTTTTTGTGTTCGGAGGTGGTGGGGGAGGGGGGGTGTCAACTTTCTTTCAGGCGTATTAGATACTGCAAACCTGATGCGGATTAGGTGAATTGAAGCTACTATAAAGGTGAAATTACATTCATATACAATATGTCTTTGATTAACATTTACAGAGTTGAAACCGGCTGGAAATGCCTGTATTCGTTCATTTCATACATAGGCTTACCACCCGGCTACCTATACCAAATACGGGAAGGTGAAACACATTTGGCATGTTATAGCAATGTAGGTATGTTCAATTGTCAAAAAGATAATTCAACCTGATATTTCCCAGCTCTACTCGGCCGTTTTCTACCGCAAACTTCACAAAAGCTACAAACCAGCAATGGTGAATCGTTGCTAGTAAGGAGAATTGACCTGTGGGTCTTTGGGGGCTTTGCGCGCAGGGAAGACCGCGATGAAAATGACCAAAATCGGTTTTAGAGGTGTTTTTATGCACTAAACTATCATTTGGAATTACGCAAAACAAGTTTCCAAAAAATTGCCCAAATCTGAACAACCCTATTGGGCATGTGACCATATATTAGCGCGTAACCAATTTGATTGCCGCGCGAGGAAAGTGGCAAATTGATTGAGTGGGTGGGTGCATGGTCTGTGACTATATGGATTTGTCTGAAAAGCTCCAAAGATCGGGGTAAAGCGATAAAGGTTGTCATTGCTCCACATATATTAGAATCGTTTACACCAGATGAACTAAAAGGATATATCCTTTCGTGAGACGAAAGCAATTCCAAATTCGCAATTCGACACGGGACTTATTATTTTATTTTGTGGGTATCAATTTAAGCGTGAGGTTCAATCTGCGAGCGCTGGTCTTTTCGGCGCCTGGACAGTGGTCATATCAATGTTAAACATTTTGGTCAACATGTGGCGGTTATTTTATTTCAAGGTTTTATCGCCGTCAGTACCTACAAGGAGTCGCGTGTTGCCCGAAACGTGGGTCTCGTGGTGTGAAAATGCCAAACGCCGAAATGCCAGTCGATCTCGAAATACGGCGTTTGAGCAAGCGTTTTCCGAGTCAAGCCGTGGGCAGACTCAAGGCCTTACTCATTCCCTTTTTACGGTTTGGCCCTGAATATATTGCGGAAATGGCGCTGTGAGCATGTTTGGTGCCTGCATTCAGAATTTCAACTGTAATATATAGCACCGTTATAAGATGGAAATCATGTTCTAGCGCCGTATGGCTTCATCGTTGGCTGCGTAGGCTATTCCCAAATCGGCGGACATTTTTCACCAGAAAGGTATCCGATGGATTCACAAAATCGGTTAATTCCTCTCAACGCTCTGTTTGATCACTTAATATAAAACGTAGCGATTATGTACAAACGAATGGACGATGACTGTTACTGAAAAACCACACACAAGCTGTTGTCTACAATAGCGATCCTCCAATCCTAACAAGAACCGAATCTTCGGCGATGCGGACAAATGCAATACACGATGGTAGATGACCTGGCGCTTTATGAATGTACGCAATGTTAGATCATCGCAATACAGTTGATAAAACCGTCCGTCCCTTTGTATGGCGGAAATATCAACAACGCGGTACCAATACCCATCATCAGTAATCCAATAAATAGCTTGTGCTTATGCCTTAAAACTTCAGGATGAAGTCTGGTGTTTCATTATTTGAAAATATTTGCTTTGGCTACTACAGTATGTCAAATAGTCATGTTATTGAGCGGTGTTATTTCGTCTATACATCCAGCGTATAATTCTAATATAATGTGTTGACGTAATTGAAGGCAATATTAGGCAACCAACATCACTCCCAGACCCGCGGATTGCCAGATCGCGAGCAATTAACAAAACCGCAGACGTCTGCATGCAATCATCAAGCTGTCTAATCTATCGAGTAAAGACTCGAAACCGAACAACGCTCGAAATCCTACCCGAATACCAAATGATCTCTCGAATCTTGGAGTTGTATAGTTGTAGTAAAATTTGCTTTGATTAGCGTTCGGTTGGCGCTATTCATAGTTGGAGCAGCAACATGTCGGAATACCGAGTTTTTACTTCTACAAAAGGAAAACCAAAACTTGCGTACCATGGATATTCTTACCGCCGAAGCAATCAAAATATCAATTCTACCAACTGGCGATGTGATTTTAGAGGCTGTAAAGGCAGCATAGCGACTTCAAGAGACTACATAACTTGTCGTCAGGCGGTAAACGTATTACAACAGCATTGTCACGTTCCAGATCCTGCTAGAATAGAGGCACTATTGCTGAAAGATCAAATAAAGGTGGCTGCATCTGTTGCTAATGATGCTCCAAGGCGCATACTTGGTCAAATGCTAGCGGGAGTTTCCGAGGAAGCCGCCTCCAAGACACCACAGAGGAAGAGTCTCTCAAGGATGATTCAGAGACACAGGCATCGAAAAGGTGGATTTGAACCGGCGCCCTCGTCGAATGATTTTGTTATCCCGGAGAGATATAAAACGGTGTCACATGGCTCAGATGAAGTGGCATTTCTTCTACATGACGACTTCGACTTGACTGCAGAGGAGCAATGCAGTCCTCATAGAGCTATCGTATTTGCATCACGGTACATGCTTAACACACTGCAACAATCCTCCACATGGATACTTGATGGTACATTCAAAGTTGCGCCTTCCCAGTTCTATCAGTTCTTCACCATTCATGCTGTACTTGATGACTATGTTGTTCCATGTGTTTACGCTCATCTTCCCAACAAGAGGTCAAAGACATATAGAAGATTGTTCAAAATATTGAAAGCCAATCAGAATGGTCTTCAACCGCAGCACGCCGTGATCGATTTTGAAATAGCTTCCAAGAATGCACTGGAAGGCGAGTTCCCTGGGATCAAAGTTAGTGGTTGCTACTTTCATTTATGCCAGTCAATCTGGCGGAGTGTTCAGAGGTTCGGCATCAGTGAACAGTATACCTGCAACAACGACGTCCGCAAATACGTTAAAATGCTTTGTGCTCTAGCATTTCTACCTCTTGACGAAGTGATCGCTGGATACGATGAACTGAATTTAAAGATACAAGAAGCAGAACTACCAGAAGGGTTGAGTCATCTTTATCAATACTTTGAAGATTGCTATATTGGCCGACAAAACGTCGGAACTGCTGATAGAAGTAAATCCAAATTTGAGATATCAATGTGGAATGTAAAGGAACTGAATCCGGCATTCCAAGAACCAACAACAGGTTGGAGGGATGGCACAGCGGCATCCAAAGACATTTCGACTGTGACCATCCCTCGATTTGGAGATTTTTGCAAGCTTTGAACCAGGAGGAGATGATGCAATACCTTCTGCTTCAACAACGGATCGCTGGCATGCCTGCACCACCTACCGAAAAGCGATATCGTGAGCTTAATCTCAGACTTGAACGACTTATTCAGTCATACAAAAATCAAAGTATGACGCGAATGGAATTTGTTCAGGGAGTAGCCTTCAACATCAGCCTATGTGTTTGAATTGAAATATGAACCGCTGGATAAGATATTTTGATTAGAGATTAGCAGATGTTTCGTTGTCAGTGATGATATTTTGGTCTTTTCAGCAAAAATTGAGAGAAACGGCTTTACTGTGATGCATTTTCATTTGCACAAATTGATAGAAACGGCTTTACTGTGATGCATTTTCATTTGCACATTTCTTTTGTGTTAGACTATGTCAAATATATGTTGGTATGACATAGTACTATCGTAGGTATTGAAGCAGAAATTGTCAGGAAAGCTCACAGTACACTTGTAGAGGGTCATACTTCCCATGTAATGGCTTAGGGCTACTGGAGAACAGTGTGACGAAGTAGGTCTGTATTTCTATGACATGCGGTGAGGTTGAGGTAGACTCTTTTAGTTCGATTCAAAACATTTAAACCTTGATCGAATTAAACCTTGTTATACTAGCTCTACTTAGCCAGGGTTAGGCGCGAAAGTCCTCTAAAACATTTACACACAACCTGCTGAACGGTATAGCCGCGAGTAGCCTGGGCTATGTATGGGAAGTTTCGTTCAGCCGAAACTTGATTACAGGTCACGCGGCGGTTTACCAATAGTAGTAGTTAGTTGAGCTATACCAAATAATGTAACAGTTATTGAGGATTGGAGACTTTAAGCCATCAGGCCTACTTACTGAAGCTTTCGCAGATGTGAAATGCGTTTAGAACAGTGGTTCCCAGCAACCTATTTGGATGTCAGAGCAGTGTTTCAAACTTCGGAGTACCTATATGGAGCCGCATGAAAACACTCGCGAAGCCTATACTTATAAAGAAAATTTAATGGTATAGCTATAGCCTACCTCTGGATCTCACCGTCCAGCTAATTCAAAGGCATGTACGATGCACATATAGACTTCTATAGATGCTATATCGGTTGTTTTAGCATTGCTAGATAAAGACTGGCGAGTGCTATACATTGAAATATACTAAAAATGCATATCATCACTACATTATACTATATATAACGTTATGTAATACCTCTTCATACATTCCATCAGTTAATGCACAACTTTGATTGGGATTATACGCTGAGTAATATTGGTAATATTGCAATTTATACTTGACTATCAGCCGATACTTTGATGCCAGTAAAATTGTGTCGAAAGTTACTCTTCACAGAGACAATCTGTAAAGGTCTATGACCATCAGAACTCAGAATTAGGGATGGTGTGAACGTGAGGTTCACGTTCGCGTTCTGTGTGTGAACCTTGGAAATTGAGAGGTTCACGTTCACGAACGAACCTTGATAGGTTCTGCACTGTGAACCTTTTTCATTTATTACAATTTTCACTTCATTATAACATCTTTGGTTGAAATTTATTGCATTATAACTGCGGGCCATTATATGCATGGCGCTAGTAGCATAAAACATCACAAAATATCAAGACCGAAAAGCGATTGATGCTTATTCAACCAGTTAATGAAATTGATATCGGTGTCAGATGTAATAAATCTAGCAAGAATACGGGGTCCATGTCGATTTCATATGTTTATTGTATCATTAAAACCAAATACGTGCGATCGAAGTGTTGGCCACTGCTGTATGACTTGTTAATGGGGTAAAACCCTTTATACACTACGCTTAATATCAACGTAAGAACACTCATACGCCGAATACATTGTCCGGTCTGGCCTAGACCGTTAAGGCGTATGATTATATTCCCATGCAAGTTGGCAAAGTGACGGAAGATATTAATTTTACGGGATAATTATATCATTTGATTGCTTCGCAGTTGATACATTTGGCGACGTTTAAAAAGTCAGTATGTACTTCAGCATTGTGACATTATGTGGCCCGACTCGGCGCTGGGTATCGTGTACATTAATATATTTCACTTCACTGAAATGCAGTGTCGGAAGTAGCATTATGACGTCACGTGACGTCATGAGGTTCACGTTCGCGTTCACACAGAACCTTTCAAAAAGGTTCGCGTTCACACGAACCTGAACCTTTCAGAGGTTCACACCATCCCTGCTCAGAATGTATCATTTTCTGACGGGTATAAATCCATGGTTTCGACGCTATTCTGCAAAAATTCTCTTTCTCCGTTTTCAGAAGAGGCCTTTGGCAAACATCAGCAACTGTTTATAATATTTTAGTGGCATATTCAGGGGTCTATCAGAGCCGCAAGAAGGTTAGCCGGGTTAGGAATCACTGGTTTAGAATCTACTTTCAGAACAAACGCTATATCCAGTATCGTGGCGTCCCCGCATCGACAACAAACTTCATTCTGCATGGGTATTCACATGCACATGCACACTGCACAGTCTTGTGATGTGCAGGATTGAAATATACAGACTGCAATTTCCACTGATGTCATGTTTCACTAACCGCAGACGAAGCTAGCCGTGAAATCGAGTTATTTTATTTATTAATAAAAGCATGTTGTGGTGCTTATAACAGCGTGGTTTTTTGCACCACGTGACAACAAATTCCATCACTAACACAAGCTAACTTGCTCAAGTGTCACATGCTCAAGTGACGCATGCTAAAATGTGGCACATGCTAAAATGCGGCACGCTCAAGTGTCGCATGCTCAATTGTCGCATGCCCAAGTGTCGCATGCCCAAGTGTCGCATGCCCAAGTGTCGCATGCCCAAGTGTCGCATGCCCAAGTGTCGCATGACCAAGTGTCGCATGCCCAAGTGTCGCATGCCCAAGTGTCGCATGCCCAAGTGTCGCATGCCCAAGTGTCGCATGCCCAAGTGTCGCATGCCCAAGTGTCGCATGCCCAAGTGTCTCATGCTCAAGTGTCTCATGCCCAAGTGTCGCATGCGCAAGTGTCCGCATGCTCATTTGTCACCATGCTAATATGTCACCATGCTAATATGTCACCATGCGCAAGTGTTAACATGCTGAAGTGTCCCAATCGTTATGTGCCCCCATGCTCACGTGTTACCATGCCCATATGTAACCATGTTCATTAGTCCCCATGCTAATGTGTAACCATGCTCAAGTGTCGCACGCTAAACTGTCCCCATGCCCATGTGTCCCCTTGCTCATATTTCACCATGCTCATATGTCCCCATGCGCATGTGTCCCCATGCTCATGTGTCCCTATGCTCATGTGTTACCATGCTAATGTGTCCCCATGCTGTAGTGTCGCATGCTCAACTGTCGTTTTGCATTGTGTCGCATGCTCATATGTCGGGCAACCTGTGCACGATCTGCCCTAAGTCAACGGTATTTCGGTCCCGGCGCTCAGGCAAAATCCGCCGTATCATAAACGGAAAATTATTAATGGACACACTGCTTTTTACCGGGTGGAAATTACATTAACTTGTCTGCTTTTGAAGCAGAATGGGAAATGAAGGTGTTAATACTACTTTAGTAGTTCTATAAAATCGAGCCCCGTGAATTTATGTTATTTATTACAAATACCGATGTAATTTATCACAAATACCGATATAAAATATGTAAATGTGTTTGCAGGCGAACTATAATGTGGCGCGAGTAGAATAAAGACTCACATACAACGAGTCGGTATAGAAGCGGGAAAAACCGTGGAATCACAGAAATGATAACCAAAAGATCCACAATTAGGAACCCGTAATTCTAGGATATAGTTACGCTGATGAATGCATAGCAACTATGGCTAATTGGCGCTATTTAAAATACGGACTGTTGTGTATGTTTTGAGATATCACGGAATATTATCAGAACCTACGGGCTGTTCAAAATGTTGAATAACGATGCAACAAGGTTTATATGAATCTGTTTTGTCTGTTAAAACCAATAGTGAAATTAGGACGAGGTTGATGACATCATAAACTAGAAAATACATCACCAAGTTAAATGCCCGAGTGATGCAATGAGGAAGTTAGCTGAATTTAAATACCGGAAGCTTGGACATATGGCCATATGTTGATCGTCACACATTAAATATAGGATAATACGTTAGTCGCCGTCATTATTGTATTAGCGCGGATCTAAACAGGACGGTGATTCCAGACCTTTTCGAGAAATAGGATAGTGTTAGCGGATATCAGAAGTATATAGTCGGATCTTAAAATGCAAATGTAATGATAACAAATGAACCGTATTTTGCCAGTAAAAGCATCATGCGAGCAAGATTAGTTGTATTAATTGTAAAGATGTTGTTGACTAGTGTCAGAATGTAGTAAAAAGTGGAAGATTTGAAATTGAGCATATTTCGGAAATGAATAAAATATGTCTTTATAGTACTAGGAGCTCATAATGGATAAGGATCGAGTACCTAGATATAATCAAAAATAATATTTACCAAAAGTGTATAGTTGTAGTAAGCAGTCTTGACGCATTGTACTAATGTTTGAATGTCATTTTGTTAGAAAAAATCCACGTTGAGCTGAGATATCGAAATAACATAATGCTTGCGAACCGAGGTATTAGGCTCTGTTTTATGGTGTCTTTATATGACCCTTTTAAAGCAATATAGTGTCAATTTGTGTCAAGTAATAGTGGCTACTCGTCCTGTATCATTATTCCCAATTTGTAAACACTTATGAATCGTATATTTGCCTATATGGTGAAATACTAATTTTAATGTATAGCCTGTAATGCAATCGTATTTCTTGACTTTCTTATTTGCACTCCAAAGATTAGATTGGAGATGAGACACGGTAATTGAAAAGTGTATGGCGTAATTTAATGTTTGAACTGTAAATTCTTGTGTGCTTTAACATCCGTAATATACCAATATAGGAACATGCATGTCTTTAAAAATGAGGATGACATATATCTGTTGGCGATAGCCGTATAGATTATGGATTGGTGTTTGTGTATACTGTACAGCTTTCGTTGAAGTTGAAACTAACTACCACGGCGGCCCATAAGAAGCCTTTAAGCACACGTGTGTTGTTGCTAAACAACAGAGGTGTGATTGCCCACCTTATAAGGAAACATTATCTAATGTTCTCTGGGAATAATTTCAGTATTGTAGCCCAGAAAATAATTACGACGGAGTACATAGGGCCTTGGGCAGATAACTTTTTGAAGAAGGTCATTAACAAAATTAGGTGATCGTTTTGGTCAACTAACTGCCGATAGGTGATTAGTGAAAACCACCCTACATACAACCCAAATCTGACACGCTCGTTATGCGTAACAAAGGTGTCTGAAGCGAATGCGAAGGATTAGCGTATGGAGGCTAATCCCGGTTTATCTGTAATTGTTATGTACAATACATGCAAATATTAAGTTGCTTTGCAATGATGGTTCCACCATTTTCGGTGTCTGCGAACTTTTACAGTGAAAAGGCGTTACAGTGAATTGGCGATATATCTACTGCGTATGTATTATATATTATGCGCCATATTATATCCACACCATGTTGCGTCACCCTAGAAAAACGGTTAATAAAGTCAAGCCAAATCCTTTAGAAGTAAAGTGATTTATTGCATTTTTGGGATCAATGTATATTGAAAATTGTGTGATTTTGTGTGAATTATTTAGTATGCGTTGTAACTAGTCCACGCCCCAGCGACTAGGACCCCTACACTTGAGTGAGGTTAGACGGTTATAAAACCAAGACAAGTTGCTTGTGAGAACCGTCATAAAACTAGATAAGTACCCTAGAATATACAAATACACAAAAAATCTTGAACAGCCTTAAACGATAATATGAAGATGTAACAAGCCCTTCACGAGAATGCTTTGGCCCTGGGCACTGGCGTAGCCAGCGAGGGGCGAAAGGGGCGATCGCCCCCCCCAAATTTTAGGAAGATTTTTCGTAAAATCAATAAATATGACATTATTTTAGGGCAGATGAATGCAACCTAAAAAATTTCTTCGCGCTTCGCGCGTTTTAGTGTCCATGTTCATGACTGTCTTGATTTTATTAACGGTCTCCCGAAAAAAAAATCTTCCGCAAATACCCACAATTGATCTTAGCTGCATTCTTAATTATGAGAATACAACAGTACCAGTAGATACACGAGAGTAACTCAAGGTCGTTGGGTTGATTGAGTTTAGGGTTGTCAGTTCAGTATGGGGATTGGGACTGTTAGCTCCGACAATTCCCGTTACGGGACACACGAAGACATATAAAGTAGGTTACATGCGACTCCGCAAAGTGCGCTCCCAAAATGATTGGCCGACCGACGCATGTATTCGATATAGATTTTCGGGTACTTGAATGGCTGGCGCCTAATGATCCTGTCCCTGCCATCAGACTTCTCCGACATGAATGCGACTGGCACAGGAAAATATCGCCATCTCCCTTTAAAAAGTGCTAATTTGAAATCGCACGAGTCTGATCAAAGGAGTTTTGTAATTTGGTCTGGTATATATATCAGCAATTCCAATCTCTAAACTAGCATCAATCTTTACCAGAGGTCAGCACTAAATAACCATGTGTAGCTGCACATAATACACCTACAAACTATATCCAAGCGATCGTGACTCACAAATGTAACACGCTTATTCCTGACGCGTTACCGTTCGAATATTAACATTCTGATACATTCGTACCGCTCTGACTTGCACGCTCAAAAGGTGCCAGTCAGAGATCATGTTCATATTATTATTGTTGTGATTACAGATTGAGTGTAACTGTACTTGTCTGGCGTTCTCAGTATCGAAATGAGAGTTACGTAGTTAGTTAACTACTCAGTAGGAAACGAGTTCCTACACATGCTTCAACGAAGTAATTATTAAGAATGGAATCCACTTGCTCATATACACGCACCAATATTATTGATCAAATACTTTGATTTACTCAAAAACATGTATGCTCCGCGCGACTCGGTCCGAAATGCACACTGCTTTTCAACTGGAGGCTTCCATAGGGTATTGTGTGCGTGCGTCTAAGAATCGTTTGAATAAAGGGTAGTGATGAAATTGCCCATGGCAGGATGTACGGTTCTGCGAGGTGTTCCCACGGGAGAGCTTCCCTAAACTCATAAAAATCCCCCCCCCCCCCGCAATAAAAAATGTAATTCTAGCTACGACCTTGTGTGTAAGAGATCTCTTGAGTGGTGACAGCTTTCTCCGCAAGTCATGAAGTTACAGCAATAAATGACAACTGTCCCGTCCAGCGTCCACCCTATACAAACTCTAAATCAGTGGTTCTCAACCTTTTTGTCGTCGCGGACCCTCTTTGCACCTTCACGTAGGCTACCCCGGCGGACCCCCAGTTCTTATTTCAAATTTGCCTCTATTATCATGCAACCTTCATCTGTCTTGTGCAATTATTATCTGTAGGCTAGTGATAAACAACAGCGAAATGACCTTTCTTGAAAATAACACCGACATTTTATTATTTTAAAGCGAATTCTGTAGCTGCATTTCTTGAAATACAGGGCTATGTCTTGAAAATCCACGTCGTCGATTTGATATGAACGAGTGCCGAGTATCCATTTCCACAAAGATAGGTGGTGGCGAATGTAATAATAACGCGTAACGCGTCAGACGACACATTTGGCTATGATTGCAACATATACAATATGGATCAATATATCCTCCAGTCTAGTTATTTCTATCTAGCAGCTCATAGTGAAGTTATTCTGGAATAGCGGTCGGTGTATTTCATAGGAGAAAATGGATCTCGGCATACAATTATTTCCAAAACCCCAGCAAAACATCCCTAAACAGCAATGTGTTCGTATTAGTAGGCTATTGGCAATTAAAATGACTTTGCACGGTGGAATATTTCATCTCAGACGGCCATTCTCTGTTTATGTGAGTCCTGAACTTTCAGCAGTTATGAAGCGAAAGTGCTTCATCATCTCTCTAATTTAAAACAAACCGAAAATAGTTTATTATTATTAGGTTATCAACCATTTTGCAAATTTGGAGTTTTCGTAGATCCCTTGAAAAGGCTTTGCGGATCACCGGTTGAGAACCACTGCTCTAAATAGTCTTGCCGTGTGTTATGAACATATATAGTTCAAGTGTCCTAGCCCTGAATGTTCGATGACACCACTTCTATCAGCTTTGCCGGTAAATCTGATATTGACAATGTATTTGCAATATGCAAGTAACAATATAATGAACAATTTTCATTCTTTAACCAAAAAATTTCCGCGCTTCGCGCGAAAGTATTGACGTCAGAGTTTTCTACAATCACACATCACTTTATATGAGCGGAATATATGCATAAAGATCGCCTCAGATGTTGTGTTAATCATCCAATAAGGGCCCAAGACCATCGTTTTAGCCCATTTTTCCTTATCTTTAGGTGGGAGGGGCTCATTTACGTCATCGAATTTTTCGCCCCCCCCAAATTTTTTTTCTGGCTACGCCCTTGGCCCTGGGTCAATTGAATACATGAAATAGAGTATAGGATACGTGGAATTGCTATTGAAATATGGTCTGGATCGCATATGTGTTAAAGTGCACGATTTTAGCATGCTTTAGTAACAGTTGGATGCATTTTAAGAATGTCTGTTGCTATGGTAACATCGCTACTTGAATGTGACGTATAATATTGGAGTATTTGGTTGTATTAAGGTACCAAGGTCAAGTACGTACAGATATGCTAGCTAAGACTGGACCCTAAGGTCATTGAAAGTTCAAGACACTTTGAAGACTTCACCACCTGCAACAGTGATTTGCCAAATTGAATTACAAGCAAAAGAACCAGGCACAAACAATATCTTCCTACTAACAAGATTGGAGGCAAGATATTTCTACTACAAACACATATGGAGGCACCCGACGGACTTGTAATTCAAGGCGCCTGGTAATCATTGTTGCTTCTGGAAGATTCGTCTTCAGAAGAGAGTGGACTTTCACATATTTCTGAAGAGTGGGGAGGTGAGCGGTAATCAATCATGAAGTTATTTTGGCTACGAAAACGTAAAGAGGACACTCGCACCCTTCGCAAAAACACTCAACTGATGAAGACCACTCAACAACTACAGCTAACGACTCGGGCTAATAAAGGTCAGGTGACAGCACGTGTCCAGCATCAAACAAAATTCGTGAAAAAGGTGACGTCTATTCTACACAAGACGGCAAAACTATTCAAAAAAGCCAGAAGAGACGTCAAACAAGCGAGAAATTATTTGACTACCGTCCGGAAAGTGAGTACCAAAAATAGTGCCGATTCGCTTGAACCAGTCTTAAGGAGCCAAGCAAAATCTGCAGTGGCCAGGAATGAAATCATAGACCGGGTTTCAAATCCGTTAGAAATGCAGACGCGGGCAAAAGTCGAACCAGTGATACCTCTTCCGAAGTGTGGGTCCCGTCAGTCGTCGCCCGGAGTCACAGAAGATATGAAGTTGGGATCTGGAAATCACCCAACACCACGGTCAATGACAGAAAGAGTGTCACTCAATGCGAACGCAAATCCTCACATTGTACAGGGGACTTTCTGGACGCCCCTCGATCGAGAGAAGGTGCCACAGGTAGTATTACCTTCTCAGCGTCCAAAAATGATCGATAAAAAACAATTTATTACTGCGGAAGAAACAATATTGATATCACCCAGTAATAGGCTGATTATTTGGTGCATGATAGCTGTTTTCCGATACATGTTACATGTCGATACAGTTGCTGATAGTATTTTAGAAAATGTCGTAGGCCTACATTGTCCACTGCTGATGCCCATGAAGTCGATATAAAGGCGCATCAACAATTATTACCTTCAATTCTATTTAGTTTGCCCGGATAACTTGATTAGATAGAGGAAATAAATTTTACGCTGGTCAAAGTAGTCAGCGTTGATACTCAAGTAGAAGTAGAGACAACGTTGTATATGTCTGCATGTAAAAAAAAAAAACTATTTGAGTAGTACTCTGGAATAGTAGGCTAGACTATTTCCCGATTGGACAGCTATGATTTGACTAAGCTACAAAATCGAAGTTTTGGCAGATAATTATCCGATCGTAGAGGAAATTAGCTTTATACGCGGGTAATTGGTGACATCGACAATATTAGGTATAGGTGGATCGTCACTGGTAGAGTCATTGATATATATAGAAATTGATGGGGTTTCAATTCCTTTTGCGTGAGGTAATGTCCCGTTGAATATTATTGGATATCATTGGATAGACGAGGTTATATCGCTGCCTTCAATTGATGCGGTGTTAAAGAGCCCGTCACTTGCAAGTCACGAGCTGGCTCAGTCCGAAATAGGTGTTCCGTGTTTGTTCATTGTCGACACATGCCGTAATAAAATATGATGGCGAAGGGCGGGAAATAAAAACCTTGGCCAAACAAAGAAATAACGTGAAAAACAGCAATCGCGAGGCTGTTTCGAATGTTAGATCGTTAGAAATTGGAAAGTCGCACCCGTGCCAATTTAATAGTGACAGCGCCGTTAGGATATGCGCTGAAAATATTGGTGAAATGCAGGCACGAAATTTGGTCACATTCGGTGTAAAATGTGAGTGCGACGGGTTGAAAAGTTTTAGGGCGCAAGATCTTTTCAATCCAATAGGCCCCGAAGTGGATGTTGACGTAAGCGTACCGAAGCATCAAAAATCTCATAGTGGAGAGTTATTTGCCTCGTTTCTAACGACAAATAAAAGGCCAAAATATTTCCCGCGAAAGGTATTCGATGGTCCAATAACGGAATATGTGTTGCAAAATGAATCGGATATAGAGGTTAGATTGGAATTGGAAGAGCTTCGTAAGCAATCCGTATTGCTGTCAAAAGCGCCATTCCAACAGCCCGATCTTAATGACGACGCCAATACTATTATAGACGAAAAAACATGGAGAGCGGTGTATGAGCCGTTTGCCACAGAATTGGAAGATCTTGTCGGGCATTTGCGGGGGAAACAAGCCATGAAGTATCCATGTAAAATAGAACTAAAAGATGAATCGATCCCTCCATTCGTGTGTTCACCTTATAATTTGAGAGGGATAGAACAACTGAATGCAGCGATGAAGCCAATAACCAGAGTTTCACAGTTAAAAAAAATGCGTGGTGTATTAGGGAATTATATAAAACAACCTACCCTTTTAAAAAAAGTGGGGGGAGAGTGATGGCCGTCTAGGTATGGTCATGCGATAGGAAAAACATCTGAATAGGATTGCTACAAACGTAATGAGATTCTATATAAAATGATTTGACTCGCAAATGTTCTATACGTCCAGACCAAAGGGTAAATTGATAGGAATGTATCATCGACATATTTAGTTCACTACTAAACGTGAAGACAAAACTGGAAATCGACCGAAGGCCTTACATTTGAAATCGCAATAAGAAATGCTCGAATTGGGATTATATAGTCAATTCCCGATCCATACCTCATTTTAGGCTAGGACTCAATCACAGTGCATTGTTAAAATTGATGGAATGAAGTGATTTATTGTATGGTTATATAGTACCGTATATATATGTATATAGTATATAGCGAATAACGCAAAATAGAGTTTCTGAGTGTCCTATTGTTGTATATAATGGTAAATATGAATGGACTATCTGAGTAGCATAATGCCGCAACCTGTTAGTGTATAATTTAGATCTGCAAAGCGAAAATTGGCACAATTCTGATGCCCTGGAGATTGGCTAATATTCGGTGGATTGTTAATCTAAAATGAGGGAAGCTCTTGTGAAAAAATATCCATATGTTCGGTGATTAACTGTCGGAAATATGAATCATATGAAGCTGCGATCATGCATGAGATCATGCGATCATTTTAATGACACTGTCGTCATAGGCTATAGTGTGCACCGTGACAACAGATATACGGGCGGAAAATGCACATGCTCCTATATCCTTGGCCTTGCATTTCTACGAGTTACGTTGCTTCGTGCATCAGCCCCGATTTTACTATTCTTCTTCTTACTATTTTTCGGCCTGCTTACATTTTTCAATATTTATTGATGACGCGAGACTCGAATTGAACAATGCTTGATTAGCACTCCATCAATGAAGCTGGCGGGATGATCCGCAGGAATCCCGAAGGATCGTGTCGCTGCAGCATGAATTATATTTTTATTGCAATTTTGTTCAATAAAACTGTCTGTCTGTCTCGGCAAATGAAAATCTTGCCTGAGTTTAACAAGAAGCGACAGAGCATCAGAGCGAAATGGCTCTTCATTTTTTCAGAGACTTTCGCTCATAGGTACGGATTCACAGCGCACCCTGTTACGTAATAATTGCGTGTTACTGCACCACCACATAGAATTGTTGAAAACAAACACAGCCAGAGACACCAAATCGCCTCATTAGGGGTAACCCTAAAAGGAGGGAACGCGGAACTCGCAGAAACGGCCCCTAAAACGCGGAAACTGCGGAAAAAGCGGGAAACCTCGATTCCTAAAGCGCTGAAACAAGAGGAAAACGCGGAACGCGGAACAGTCGGTCATTGACCTTTATAGATCACACAGTAGGCACTAAAACGAGGAAACAGCGGAAAAGGCGGAACGCGGGACCGACTGGTCATTGACATTTGTAGATCTCATAGAGGAACTCTAAAGTCTAAAACGACGAAACTGCGGGACACCAATTTTAGATTAGGGTTAGGGGAGGTGGGATATTAGGGTTAGGTTAGGATTAGGGTTAGGGGAGGTGGAATATTATGGTTAGGGAAGGGGGGATATTAGGGTTAGGGGAGGTGGGATATTAGGGTTGGAGAGAGGGGGATGTTAGGGTTGGGGAGAGGGGTGATATTAGGGTTGGAGAAGAGGGTTAGGGACATGATATCCAACCCTAACATCCCCCTCTTCCTCAACCCTAATATCACCCCCTCTCCCCAACCCTAATATCCCACCTCCCCTAACCCTAATATCCCACCTCCCCTAACCCTAATATTCCACCTCCCCTAACCCTAATATCCCACCTCCCGTAACCCTAATCCTAAGCTAACCCTAATATCCCACCTCCCCTAACCCTAATATCCCACCTCCCCTAACCCTAATATTCCACCACCCCTAACCCTAATATCCCACCTCCCCTAACCCTAATATTCCACCTCCCCTAACCCTAATATCCCACCTCCCCTAACCCTAATCCTAACCTAACCCTAATCCTAAGCTAACCCTAATATCCCACCTCCCCAAACCCTAATATCCCACCTCCCCTAACCCTAATATTCCACCACCCCTAACCCTAATATCCCACCTCTCCTAACCCTAATATTCCACCTCCCCTAACCCTAATATTCCACCTCCCCTAACCCTAATATCCGACCTCCCCTAACCCTAATCCTAACCTAACCCTAATCATAACCCTAACCTAATCCTAAGCTAACCCTAACCCTAATATCCCACCTCCCCTAACCCTAACCTAACCCTAATCTAAAATTGGTGTCCCGCAGTTTCGTCGTTTTAGACTTTAGAGTTCCTCTATAAGATCTACAAATGTCAATGACCGACTGTCCCGCGTTCCGCCTTTTCCGCTGTTTCCTCGTTTTAGTGCCTACTGTGTGATCTATAGAGGTCAATGACCGACTGTTCCGCATTCCGCGTTTTCCTCTGTTTCAGCGCTTTAGGAATCGAGGTTTCCCGCATTTTCCGCAGTTTCCGCGTTTTAGGGGCCATTTCCGCGAGTTCCGCGTTTTCCGCAGTTTCCGCGTTCCCTCCTTTTAGGGTTACCCCCTCATTAGCAATAAATTTAGCGTATAATTAAGTCGTCTAACGTTAGAATATTCATTATTCGCATAATTGCAGAAAAACACTAGATTAGCAAAATTTAGCGAAAAAAAAACACTAGAACACTAGGACGACCGAAAAAACACTAGATCTAGCGTTAAAACACTAGGAGTGGCACCACTGACTACAACAACGTAAGCTGTGATCGTTTCGTTAGCGGTCAATTTATTTGTGATGTGACAAAGGGGGATCAGTCAAACGTATAATCAGTGAATGAATGGTTGCTCTCACAAGTGACACTGGCGTATCGAGAATAACCCGAACCAGGGATATCTAGAACTTCTATAGATATCCCTGACCCGAACGTACATAAGATAAGGTGATTTAATCCACGCCAGTTACTTAATGACTTGAAATTGACTCGTGAATTTTGCTCCGAGTCACGAGTCAATCCATGTTTCTGAAGCGCCGAGTCAAGTCAAGTCAAGTCATTTTTGCATAGCGACTCGAGTCAAGTCGAGTCATATGAAAAAGGTGACTCGAGTCTGACTCGAGTCAAGTCATGACTCGAGTCATCCCAACACTGCTCTCAACACACGAGCTGTATATTGATGTTGACGACGCTAATATTCAAACAACGGTAGCAGAAACTGATTTCAGTATAAAGGATCAAACCGGTGCGAAGTTAACGTTCACGAATGTTGTATGTGATTGAAGAGACTTTTGGAGGCACAGAACTCCAACATGCTACAGTACTCATTTATATGCTATCATGTGATGTTGCCGACGTAGATAACACCATTCACGACCCAAATGATAGCACGCCAAGTATGGTTTGCTCCGGAGAGTTTGGCGGGTAGAGAACTGATAACATCGGGATGTCCCTCCTTAATATTGTGCGTATTCTGCATTCATTGAATTTCTGCTCTCTGGTGCCGACTCGCGATATGAAAAATGCCACTCGTACGCTTCAGCGCCTGTTAGCTAGCATCACTTGGCGGACATCATGACCGATATTGTAATATAAGAACTTCGCCACAACGGCCTCAAAACCGACATAATTGTCGACCGATTGAATATTAGTCGATTTCCAATGAACAGGATTGCGTGCTTTTTTAATCAATAGTTATATGAGGTGATTTCATTGAATAATGTGATTCAGTTCGTCGGAAATAAAGCTCCCACTAGGACAGGCGTGTAACATTTACGAGAATGTCTAGCATCAAGATTGTAAACCCCTAAAATTCAAGTGACTGTGACTCGTGGGATGTACAAAACACCAATTCCAAGCTGTCTCAATACTATAATCTATGGGCCTATCATACGCACTTCTTGTGCCTGATTTTTATCTAGCATTGCATTTGAAATACATTTATAATGGAAATGAGTTCACAATGAAATTAGAAAGTTCATTTCCTTTTCATTTCAGAATTTTGATATTACTGCTTCCATGGATGCTGGTTTTACAGAAAATGAGTCGGATTTATGATGTTGACAAAGGACCGTTAGACAGACAGCCAAGCCTGAACAAAGTAAGTTGATTTATGAGCAACGCATTTGGTAAAACTTTTCCAGTTGTTGTTTTAAAAATCAGTAAATAATGTGGCTGGCAACCTTGATCATGAGAATTCGAATTGGGTTGTTTGATCCACCGCGAGCTATCAAGTATGGGCCTTTCGCTTGTTACAGGGAGCCATGCATTCTTGCATTGCATTGCAGTTACAGCTTACGCAGGCATTTGTATACTCTATAGTGTTTGTTGCAACGAATGATTTTATTTTTAGCTTAGCAAGATTCAAATCCCTATTGATTGAACAGGAAAATTGACCCCAGGTTAATACATATACTCTGCCATATAGTTGGTAAAGTCAGCAACAACACCAGGAAGTTGCTATTTATGTAGGCCTATATCTAAAACAGCTTAATTTTAATAAATCAAAAAACTTTGGCACTTCTTCGTTATTCCCCACACATCGAAAAAATGATCCCCATGACATCAATAAATGTTTCCCCATGAACATAAACAGAAAAATTTATAAACGTTAAAATGAATTGTTTTTCACGTTGGGGTGGGATAGACGGATATTAGGGATGGGGGAGGGGGATATTAGGATGGGTTAGGGTTAGGATATCCTAAGATTAGGGTCGGGAGATATTAGGGATGGGGAGGGAGATATTAGGGATGGGGATTTTAGGGTGGGTTAGGGTTAGGATATCTTAAGATTAGGTTTGGGGAGATTAGAGTCGGGAGATATTAGGGTGGGTTAGAATATCCTAAAATCAGGGTTGGGGATATGGGGGAGGGGAATATTAGGGTGGGTTAGGGTCAAGGTTGGGGTTAGGATATCCTAAGATTAGGGTTGGGGATATTAGGGATGGGTATATTAGGGTCAAATATGGGGTTAGTATATCCTAGGATTAGGGTTGGGGGTGAAGATTACAATATTCCAAACCCTAATCTTGGGATACCCTGACCCAAAATTTAACCCTAATTTCGGGATATCCTACCTCAACCTTGACCCTAACCTACCCTAGCACCCGCAACCCTAATAATCTTAGGATATCCCAACCTTGACCCTAACCCACCCTAATACCGCCTTCCCCAACCCTAATATCTCCGACCCCAATATTCCCTTCGGACCCTTCCCACAACCCTAATATCTCCCACCCGACCCTAATATTGCCTTTCCGACCCTAATATTCCCCTAGCGCTAATCCTAGCGCGAAAAACAATTTATTTTGCCGTTTATAAATTTTCACATGTTCATGGGAATCATTTATTGGTTTCATGGTGATCACTTCTGGATGTGTGGGGAATAACGAAGAAGTGCCAAAACTTTGACTGTTATCAAAATACACCAGCCAAGGCTGTGTCAACAAAAAGACTTCGTGTATCATCTAAAAATAGTACATTGAACGCTCTCGTATTCGAGATTTAATGCTGGTGACGTCATATTTTGTGCTACGATTGTTGATAAACGCTGTTCCTTTTAATTCTATACGAGTTGCTGACGATTACCCCTGACGAGTGCCAGTCGAAAATATTCGGGTTCATTTCAATATAAATATACTATTCAATTGTATATTGAAGTTCTGTACCTCCAAGAAGCTGTGCAAATCAAAAAACATAATTTATAATAAATAATTATAATAGCTTATGCACTATCATGATCCTTATAGAATGTTTCATTTGGTTGTAATAAGGTTTTCTTCAATTGCAGTTCTCAATTTTCCAATGTTTGCTAGTAAATTCGAACGTACGGTTGTTCTGATGATTTATGGGTCGGAATCACATGCACAGTGTCGCAGAATTTCCAAGATTCTGGTGTAATTGGGCTCGCCAAGAATAACTGTATGCTATTGTGTGCCGCACACTTGTGGTCATGTGATATCAAGCTCTTGAAACCTAAAATACCAACCTTACCTCAATACAACCCGACTTCATCCCTAATCGGTTTTTCAGCTACATATGTGTGCGTTAAAATTCATACCCATACGTAATAATAATTCATGATGAATTTCCTGGTTACCAGACCAGTCAGATGATGCCGAATCAATAGGCCATATTTGTTTTTCAGCATAATGCTTCATTGTCAGAATATGCATAATGTACAATGCTACAGATCATTAGGGGTCTATTTTAGCAGCGCCTATATTCTCAACAACGAAATTGATAAAAATTGAATGACATTCTGATTGAATAGCCTACCTACTAATTCATTATAGAGCACTAAAAGAGTGCTGATCTTGATATCGACCAATAGCAGAATTTTGAAATCACGTATTTTGCCGATTAATGTGAAGAAATCGATTCCACCGTTACGGACATACTTTAAGAATAGATCAAATTGCTTTGGAAGGCGGGGGACTTTTTGAATTAGAAGTTGTATAGCAGATATTTGCATTTGCTTTTTTGCCCTTCAAGAGCTTCTTATAGGTACCGAACTTGAATGTACAATTGAATAGGCCTAGTATATTGATATAGAAATGAACCCGCATGTTTCCGGCCGACACTCCTCGGGGGTAATCATCAGCAACTCGTAGAGAATTGGAAACAACATTGTATAGCAACAATCGTATCACAAAATATGACGTCACCGGCATGAAATTTCGAATAATCAGAACGAAGAGAGCGCTCAAGCTCCATGTACTATTTTTAGATGGATTCATGAACTCCTGTATCCACGGACTAGGTTGTCATATTTAGATAAAAGTCAACCTTGAAAATCTTCTATTTAGGATAGAACTGTTCCGGTTGTGGGCTGAACAAAGTCCACACTCTATATGTTTAACGATCGATAGTCTAGAACGGTGGTTCTTAACCTTTTTTGGTCCTGCGCCCCCTTTAAAAAAATTCCATGGTCTGCCGCCCCCCTCCCCCTATTTTGGTACCATTTGGTTCGAGCCCGATGTAAACATCCCGAATTCATCTCTGCGATTGGCAATACTCGGAAGTTAATTGTGGCATGCTTTGTTTTATTGCTTTGTGTGACTTTTGCTCAATTTGAATTTAGTGCTGTCCCCAGCCCCAGCTATGAACTTTAACATGAGTGTATTCCAAACAAAGCAACCCGTATTATATAACGTTCATGTGAGGTTGTGGGTCACAACACTAAACGATATGATCCTTCGTGAGACGGGGAATAAATATTCTGACGATTTAATTTTGCATAGGTCCCTAATATAAGTGTATTTAGTTAATCATTTTCGCCAGACAGCTTCAAAGCATCTTTAATGTACAAAGGGCTCTCACTCTCAAAAGTGGTACACTGCCTCTTTCTTCGATTTCTACAAGCTGTGCGCTGCAGAATACAATACCTAGTTCGAAGCATTTTATTGAAAATAGCCCTAAGTGTGACAAGACTGTTTTTACGAGGAGTTCACGATCTAAAAGTACGTGCAATTCATTCAACAACAATTATAATAACACACTTCCAACACGGTCGGAATATATTTCGCGCCTAGCGCGAAGAAAAATTTCGAGAGTTGACACTACTACACTATCTATTCTATTTTTCTTCAGCGCCCCTCTGAGCCCAACGCCCCCCATATCGCCCCCTGATCGTTTCCGCCCGCTTCAAAATCCAAATCGCCCCTTGGGGGGCGCTTCCGACAAGGTTAAGAACCACTGGTTTAGAATCTCCTGAACTTGGCTCTTCCGCCGATAAAAAATTGTCCATGAAAAACGATTTTCTTTGAATGCTTATATCAAATTGAACCTCATTTATTTGAGTAATTTGCTCAAATGGCACTTTTACGTTTCTCCAACCCAAGCTCTGAAAAATAAGACAAGATGCATGACCCACAAAGAACTCTATTGTCAATGAAGAATTCATATCATTGTTTCCTAAAACCTTCCTTCTCTTTGAGTTGTGGTCAATTAATTAGCTGCCAGTTGCCAGACACTGGAATTCCAATTTACTGATTATTACAAATGGAGAAGTTAACCAGCAGTTAAGATGAATTTGTTCTCATGTTTTTTTGGCAATTAGGTTCATTATATCTCGCACCCAGCCTTAACTGCAGAACAATTCAATCCCATTTTGTCATAACAGCCCAATGTGGATTATTAGTTATAATTAAGTAATTAAGTCGATTGAAGGTTGGGCCAGGAGCGTGTGTTGAATATTTCGTGTTTCCAAGAGCATGGTTCAGGTCGTTTCTCTTCATTCACTTATTAGGGAAGAAATTTTCAAAATTGGCATGTTGCCTATATAAAACGCCGTTCTTGAATGTTGTGATTCTCTTTAGTTAGTTTTGTTGCTATGTCATGTCTAATATGGAAGATGTCCAAGAAACTAGAGGTTTAGCAGAAATGCAAAAATATGCAAATGAACGTCATGACTTGTTATCTGTGGTGCCTGCACTGCAACGATAGTTAAAGCACCAGATGTAATACCCATGATATTAACATTCGAAATCAACATGGATCAGTGCATCAGATCAAATCAAGGCCATCTGTAATGTAATCACACGAAATTCTTTGATTATGACAACATAATTAACTTTCCAAATCCTTCTTGGATTACTTTATTGTCAAAACGTGACGTTAATTTGCATGGTATTTGAATAATTTCACTGCAGTGAACTCATTTACATATTGCCTGCACTACGAATTTCCTGACTTGCATTATGGCTGCCATGACATCATATTTCATGAATGGCATCAGCTCTAAGAAATTCAGTTTCACAGGTTGCTATACAGGCATTACAGCGTTATGCACTTGTAATTTAGCTTCTGTATAGGTGTGTAGTTGAATTGGATATGCAACGAAAGGTTTTAGACAGATGTTCTTTGGCCATATTTTGGCCGAACCATATCTTCATTCTTGATAGCTAATGTTTTGTCAGTATCTTACCAAGTAGGATAGCTTACTTGTCCATTCTCAATCATATTAGTCATTGATCTTGCTGTTCATTCATGATTTTTGGCGGATTATCTTCAACTTTTCTGTTAGCTCTGTCAGGACAATGCATATTGGTTGTGAACGCATATTTGACTGTGCTGTATATCGGCGCGTGTCGGTAGTCCATGCTTGATTTCAATTTGAAACTTACCAAATGCTCAGACAGCAACAAACAATCAGTCTAGACTGTTATTTTCTCTTGGTGCCTAGAGCCATTTCCGATGAATTCGTTTGGTAAAATGAAACTTGATTGTTTTTCAATGGTGATGTATTTTTATAGTGAATGAACGAACGATCAGTGCCTAAAACTGCAGGCTGATCGCCCAAAGCAGCCTGTGGATAATCGATAGAAAAGATTGGCTAACAGTGATGTGTGAATTCAAGATAACAGCAGAGCCACGCCATATTTCTTGAAAATATTTTCTGATCAAAATACTTTACATGTGTGCCTCAGGCTATGTTTCCAGATACACACTTCTCAGCAGATACTTTCTTTTGCACGATCACTCCAACTAACTGCCATCAGTACCATGTGTAGAATTCAATTGTTGTATCAATTTATTGCTGGGCAGGTTGTAGCATTTCGAAATAGATGGTTTTACAATTGATTTGATCAAGGATACTCTCATTTTCAGCCAGGAGAAAATATCAATAGAATTGCTTCTAAATTACAAGAAAGAGACAAATCAAAATTTCAGGTTAGTCCAACTACCATGTTTTATGGCATCGGCCAGCTGATGTTGGTTTGCGCAACAACTTTAATTTTTCTGTCCTAATCTCAATTGAAATGGCCACTGCTAGAAGGTCACAGATTGAAACACAGTGATTTTGTTCAATTCTTCATTGATCTATGGGCGGGGCCTATAATGTCAGTCTTCAAAATACATATGCATGAAAATAACAACACATGGCATCGCAAAGCATTGATCTATTCTGTAATCCCCTTTAAGTCGCTGTGGTGTGCTGTGGTAGTTGCACAGGATACAGTGTTATTGTAGTGTGGTATGACCGACGTGTCCTCGGGTTATGTTCATTGATTGCCTGACAATTGTTTTTTTGATTAAAACGTTTTCCCGACAACGGGAATAGCAGTAATTAAGTTATCAGGTTCTGCAGTATCATGCTAATGCACGGCCGGCTTACTCCAACATATTCAAATGTGGAGGCATCCAAATTAATAGCCTACTGCTTTTGCGCTAGTAAAGTCCTTTCGTGTGCCCCTTGTCAATAGTTAATGGCGCAATAAGAAGCATTTAAATGAATGGCAAAGTATGATGTGTCAATGTAAAGATGAAAATAACGCTAGCTGTCAAATCTATCCGTAACTATGCAGTTGTCATAACAACAACAAAATAGCAGAACAGTCAAATTACATAATACATGTACTAACACTTTGCAATATATAGTTATAAAATATTTCAACATTGTTAAGGAACTCCTTCTGTCTAGTGCCATCATAAATCTTCATTGTTCCAACACTAATAAATGGAAAGCAGATTTGCCTTTGTAAAAGATCGTCATATTCGAATACGAATATTGAATATTTGGGATGCGCTAAATTTTTGTACTACTCTCGGTTGACTGGATCTGATCTTTTTCAGACGGACGGGACTGTTTCAAGTGAACCAACTTCTGGTGAGTAAAACTCAACTTCATATGCACTGTGCATGGCCTTCGGTCAGATATTTAAGTGCTGCGTAACAATTTAGTAGCATTTTCAGCTCAGTTATCACATTAAATTTTTTGCGACAGAGAATTAGAGTGGTTTGAGAACACGACCCCTATATGCACGAACTACTGAATTTGCAAAACTCGCAACTTGAACTACAACTAATTATCAGCACCAATACTACTCACTGCTCAAAATATTCAACTACAACTAGAACTGCTCAAAAAACGATTAGTTAACTGTCAACAAACAAAATTGGCAGTTTTAACAAGTGTGACATGATGAGTAATCTGAACTTTTCCAGACCACGCGGACCTCATTCCATCCGACTTCAGCACTGCGGGACAGGTAATGTTGCAATATCAGCAGCACAGAATGTTCGAAGATCGGAGACATTCGGGAGGCGAGGTGACTCATTCCGAACCATTTTTCCTAAATTATGATTCTGACCAGATGTTTTGCCTTATTCAGTTCATCCATGCGCGACCTCCATCTCCTGGAATGCATCCTGGAATATCGCAAGTGAGTAGGAAACAGGGTTGCAATGACTGGAGTCATGATTGGACTTGAGTCACAATTTTCCGTTACATTTGACTCGACTTTCTAAAAATTGGAGAATGACTCGAGTTAATTGTGTATTGACTCGACTTGTACTCGACCAAATCATACGACTCGATACCTTCTCTTTCAGTGGTTCCTAACGTGGGCGATTTGGCGGTCTGGGGGGACTAAAATCACGAAGGGGCGATAGGGGCTAAATTGGAGTCAAGTTGGAGAAATTACCTTTTTTTAGTCAATTCACGAAAAGTTTCTTTTTTTAGTCAACTTGCCGGGGATTACAGTTTGTATGCCCATTTTTCGGTTCCAAATATTTTAGGGGCAATGATCGGTGGGGAGCTTGAAAAGGAGGCGAATGGTCGAAAAGGGTCTATTTGAATTATTCAATTCTCACTATTCAGTATTCATTCTCTGTTTTGTGTTTGAATAAACTCAAGTGTGAGAAAGCTGAGTAGGCCTATATTGTGAATCCGAGGCCTTCGATATTACCCAAGAGTTTCACATAAGTGAGATGAACCTGACTTGAACTCGATACTGAACAATAAACATCATGACTCGGACTTGACTCGTGAATTGAAAATGACTCAACTTGACTTGAGTCAAAACTAAAAAAATCAAATTGACTTGTGACTCGGTTACAACACCGGTAAATATCGTTCTTATGATCTTTCGATGCTGAAATCACATTTCTTTACACAGTCTCCCGAGCATCAAAGCGATTATGAAGAAACCTCGAGTAAACGACAGCGATACGTATGTCGATTGCACTACAAGACATGTAGTTGTGCCCGTCTTTATTTGACTTCCTTTGCAGGAGGATGAAGCCTCGGAATTGGAAAGTTTGGAACGGTTCGCAAAGGATTTCAAGCAACGGAGAATTAAAATGGGTTTTACTCAGGTGAGCACGCCGCCTCGGCACCGGGTTCTAATCAAGCCACGAGCGAACGTTTGTAGTCTTTACTCGTGTCGTTTTCAATTCACCACCGAGTCAAGTCCGAGTCCACATCAGAGTGTTTTCTATTCAGTATCGGGTTCAAGTCAATTTCAACTCAGTTCTGTGAAACTCTTTGGGTAATATCGACGGCCTCGGTTTCATAATATACTCAAGTCAAGTCAACATGGAAATGTAATTCAATTCCAAATCAGTATGAAATACTACAAAAATCCATATCAAATCTACAAAATTTCATATCAAATCTGAGTAGATTCTAATAAGCATGAGAGTTAAAAATGTCTGTACGTCAAGCGTGGCTCAATTCGCACGATACAGTTCTCCTGTAGAATTTCCGAAAAACCAGAACTCCGGTCAGAATTGAAATGCAAGCATAGAAACATTCCAAAAATTAGATTCGAATTGGGATACCGGCATATCGCTCTAATGAGCCGAATTAGTCAATCAGAATGATCCAGTTGTTCGGGTGTGCATCTAGGTTTGATTCTGCTTTGGCAGGGTGATGTGGGTGTAGCCATGGGGCGTTTCTACGGTAACGACTTCAGCCAGACGACCATTTCAAGGTTCGAAGCCTTAAACCTCAGGTTGGTGCCAATTCCATTTGCAATGAGTAAGGATAGAACATGGAGATGACTTTGACAGTGTGAAAAACATGGGTAAACTGAAACCCCTGCTGGAACGGTGGCTGATCGACGTCGACCGAGCAATTTCTACGGGAGAACGAAGTGAAGGTTGGCTGGAGTTTGATGATCCTCTCGCTGCACACATTTTGGCTCAATTTAAGGCCGAGTCAATCTTGTCATCATTGATACTCGGTAGAAGTCGTGAATTTTTTCTCGATGCATTTCCTGCCTTCGAGCTGAAATTTTGATATTGGGTTGTCAAAGTAGTCGCCATTGTTATTCAAATAGAGATAAAAGCAACGTCACTCATTTCTACTCAAGTGCAAGTGCAAGGACCAATTTCCAAGTACAAAAAAACTGAATACTACCAAGTAGAAGTGAAAGTGACGTAACTTTCTAGTCCAGTACAAGCGGGAGCAGCAATTCGAAGTATGTAGAAAATCAAGTATTTTAGGCCTAGCTTGCCTAGAAAACGTAAATTGTCAAGTAGAAGTAGTCTGAAACACAACCACCTAAGTAAGTAGTGCAAGTAGACAAAATGTACTTGAGGTAGAAGCAAAAGTACTTTGTTATCGGCCACCCGTGATTCCAGGTCGCCCCGTTCTCAGTCAGCCGATGATGGCAATGAACTCGCAGTCGTGCGCGGGCAGGAAACGCAAGAAGCGAACCAGCATTCCCACGGAAGGAAAGTCCAGATTGGAAGACGCATTTCTCAAAGTCAGTTTCGACATCATTTCTCCTTCCAAGTCAGGGTTGTAACCGAGCCACAACTTCTCTCGCTTTTATGGTTTTCACTCAAGTTAAGTCGAGTCGTTTTCAGCACGTCACCGAGTTCAAGTCAGGCTCAACTAGGCTTGTAACCAAGTCACAAGGTTCCCAGTCACAGGTCAATCTCGTTTTTATCGTTTTAATTCTACTCGAGTCGAGTCATTTTCAATTCGCCACCGGGCTATTGTGTTCACTGTTCACTTTACAACCCTGCTTCGGTGATATCGAATGCCTCACAATCATACTATACTCATTTTGCTCACTCTTAGCAGCTTCAGGCCAGGGTTGTAACTTGACTCGAGTCACGATTTTCTGATGACTAGACTCGAGTGATTTTCTCTAAATGACTCGCCTCGACTCTAGTCAATCTGTGTATTGACTCAACTTGAACTTGAGACATTGCGCGTGACTCGAACCAAGTCATATGTCTCGAGACTCAGGCGGCCAAGACCGACATTTCGTTGTCATCTCGAAGAATAGTAATGTAACCAGTAACCATCCTATTGGTACTGGTACTTGAAAATGCGACCAGAAACTGCTAAAAGTGAGGAAAATGAGTATATTATAAATGCGAACCGTTCGATATCACCAAACAGAGTTATAAAAAGTGGGTTTAGCAAGACTTTAACTGGAAACTGAGCGGTCAGCACAATGACTTGGACTTGGACTCGATTTATAATACCATGACTCGGACTCGAGCTTCTGATCGCTGACTTGGACTCGGACTTGACTCGAATCAAAACTATAAAAGTGAGATTGACTTGTGACTTGGTCACAACCCTGCTTCAGACCCTATTTTTTTCGAGTACTAGTAACAATAAATGAAATACCAATACTGTGGTAACTAACTGGTTACTGTTCTTCAAAGTTACAACGAAAGACCTGTCTTGGCTGTCCTAGTCTCGAGTCATGACTCAAGATATTGCGCCCCTGTGCTCAACTCACTTTTTTAAACTCTTGGGTGATATCCGAATGCCTGCGTTGCATCCTTCGAAATCGACAACTAGCGCTACAACTACTGACGTTTCAAAATTCACAACTAGAACCAGAAGTAAAACTACGGGAGAAAGCACTGGTTAGCTGACCGTCCACCGACTAGATTGCTAGTTTGTACAAGTGTCATCTCTCTCTGTCTCTTGGCAGAATCCTAAACCGACCACAGAAGAAATCGGCAAATTCTCGGAAGATCTCAACATGGATCGCGAGGTGGTTCGGGTTTGGTTTTGCAACCGACGTCAGAAACAGAAGCGGATCGCAACACAACAGCAGCGATACGTTGGGGAGGTTTGTGTTAGAGTTAGACAACTAGAATTTGAGTTGAGGTGGAATTAAAGTCAGAGTTACTATTTTCGCAAAAACTTGTAGTCGAATTTAGTTCAATCCGAATTACACTGAAATACAACAAAAAGGAAGCTCACTTCATATCAAATCAGAGTTGATTCTCATTAGCATGAGAATGGAAAATGTCTTTGTAAACACCATGAGTCGTTACGACGAAAATTTCGTACAAATTGTAGATTTATGAAGAAACTATACAATGAAATTTTTCGATGGAGAAAAAGGCTATTGAACATTTTTGCAGTAAAAGAAAATAGGCCTAGTGAAATTGAAATTTTGCAGTTTTTACTCATTTATTTTGGTGAGATAAGACCATGACGTAAGAATAGAGTTACCACCAGTGGTGGGTTTTGGGTTGGGCGAGGTGGGCGGTCGCCTGGGGCCCCCCCTGGTCGAAGGGGCCCCCCTCTTTGGTTTCGGCGCTTTTTTCAAGGTTTTGTAGCGGAAAGACGGGAAATCCTTGTACCAATCAAGAAGATGATTGCGTTCAGATGAGTAAAAAGTCCCACATCACGAGAATCATCAAGTCTTTGCAAGTTTGCATGCCTTTTAAGTTGGTGGGCGAATGGGGGGTCTGGGGGGCTCCCCAGAAGCTGCGATTACATACTTATAGGTAGGCTTACCATATTTCGGAAATGAAAAAAGAGGACACTTTTTCAGAAATTTCAGACATGCAAAACTGGAGAAGAATTCTCAAAAGCCGGTAAATTTTTCCCACTTCATGATCGGTTGACTAAAAAAAAAAGGTCTTTTTTTCGCTCAGAGCTCAAAATCACGTTTTTCACTACACATTGCTAGGTGGATGACTGAAAAAAAAATAAAAGGTCTTCTTTTCGCTCAGAGCTCAAATCACCGCTTTTCCCTCCGAAATACCCGCCGGAGCTTCACTTCTGCGCTAATTTGCGGCATATCACTCGCAATTTCCTCTAAATCTGACCTAAATTTTCAAAAAAGAGGACAAAATCTCAAAAAAGAGGACAAAAGGGCGTCCTCCGAGGACACTTTCAAAAAAGTCAAAAAAGAGGACAAATCCTCTTAAAAGAGGACGTATGGTAAGCCTATTATAGGGGGCCCCCCCGGAAGTCTCGCCCAGGCCCCCCCCCCAATCGTAGGGCCACCACTGGTTACCACTTACCATATTAATATTTCCAACCAAAAAGATGTTGATACTTTTTCAAATTTTATAGATGGTAGTCTCCTTGAGTAAGGAGTAATAACATTTTGCCTAAAATATAGTTTCAGTAGAAGTGACCTAAAAACGTAACCACTTAGTTTGATTCTCGTCAATTTGTTTTGATGGATTTTGATTTTTGCAGCAGCATTCACCCTCCTCACCCGCTGGGTTTAACGAACCACACAGCGTCGAAGGTCAAAGGTCGCCTATTTCCAGCGAGGACGAAAATTATGGCTCGCATCATCTCAGCGACAGGCCGCCTGTCCATCAAGCAATTGAACACTCGGAAATGGGGACTCTACCGCCCCAGCTGCCTCCCAGACCCGGTATCATTCAACTTAAGTTGTCAGAGAGTCATCAAATGCAATTTGGACGCCCGCCGAATTACTCGAGTCATTCAAGTCTAATGGGGGGTAACTCTGCGATATGAATCGATTTGTCATCCCCTTCAAAAATTGTTGCGTTCTGGGGCATCCGCCCATTGTGAAATCACAAATTCTTTCTGATTTTGGGACCAATTTTGTGTTCCGCGATCACATGCGGTTCACGAGTATTCTGACAATTATTTTCAGATGTCTTCAGCATGTAATGCGATACTATGTTCCAGCCTTGTCGTTTGTAGTCATTTTTAAAATTGATACATGAAGACGAGTGATACCTAACATTCTAGTTCTGTGATCTCAAATGTGGTCTATTTTCCTACTTTGCTCTGGCCTCGGGAATTGGAGGCGAATATTTTCTTAAAACATGAACGAACATGTTTTTCTTGAGTATTACTGACGATTAGTGGGATATCACCGTGTTGCCGCTATTTTTGGGTTGCTTGTGTGTCTGTTTTACTAATCATTGAATAATTTGCTCTTTGGTTTGGACACTCGAGAACACCGTCGTTTTCCGAGGTCGCTGGTACTTGAAGTTTATGGCTCTTGAATTATTTATGCATTTTTTTGAGAATAAAACTTGAATCTCCTAGCGAATTGTACAGTTTTCTTGTTTTGCGAGATTTTTTAGTACTCTGTTGTGCAAAAAACTGGGCTGGTACTAGTATAACAGGGGTCCTTAACATTGTCTATTAGGTTGCCTAACGTACGGCACGCGGGCCGCACCTGGCCCGTCAAACAAGTTAATCCGGGCCGCGAAGCAATTTGGAGCAATGCAAAGATGCTTGTATTATCCAGCACATTTCTAACTAAAGTTGAGATTTGAATAAGAAATAGTTCGCCGTAAATAATCCCTCAAGGCAGCAAATGTCGGGAATATTCATAGGCCATATTGTATAGATCGGCCGGCACATTGCTGAGTTTTCAAACCACGTCCCGGAAAGGCAAAAAAGTGCACACTGACTCCAGAATATATTAGAAAAATGGACCAAACTTGTTATTCGCAGCGGCGAAACCGTATTTGTATGGTAGGCATCCTACATGAATAATATAAGAAACAGTTTGGGATGACTCGACTTTCTCGTACGACTTGACTCGGCGATTGAGAAATGTGGATGGACTCTGAGCATTATTTACGAGTCAATTTCAAGTCAAGTAAACGGTGTCCAATAAATCACTGTATATTGTTTATGTTCCGATTGTTCGCGATAGACCAGTGTGACTTGTGAGATCAACCATTCATCATCATTGGTTTATTAGCAATTTTATCAGTTCAATACACCACAAAAATGCGATACAATGAAAAGTGGGGAAGGTATCGAAGCGACTTGGAGTAGTCTATGGAATCAGACACCCACCTTAGCCTAGGCCAGTAGTCGGGAACCTTTTTCGTCCGAAGAGCCATATTGACCCTATATTTTCCATTTTAACTCTCAAAGAGCATGTCAATCAACTATTACGTCACAATTGAAAAATCGTGACTTCACGATAGCACAAATTCGAAATCACTACATGTGATTCGTCGTTCGAACTTATTTCCTTGGTAAAAACTCGTACCAATCTTGCTGATCGTCTTATTTGAGTAACGAGTATGCGAAACTTGAGTTACATAGATCTTTTGCAAGTTATAAATTTTTAATTGTATTGAATTGAGTGGCCTGTGATATTTTTCGAAGCTCAAAACAATTTACATCTAGAATTCCCACAGACATAGACAACAGTAAAAGTATCGATATACTTTTTACATGTTTTTTACAGTTAATGCATCTTTTGGTGTTGCATGGTATTCCTGATGGCTTTGTAGTCTGGTTGATAATTGTTGTACATACAAAATTTGAGACTTTCTTCAGTTACACGAGATCGTAGGTTTGTCTTGATGCTTCTCTTAAATGCGAGTAGGCCTACCCATGATGACATACGTAGGCTGAGCCAAAAATGGTCACTACCCACTGTAATGTGTGATGTGTCAGTGACGTGGGGTCAGGGGATGCGAGTGAGGCAGCGCCTCACCTGTCTACTAGATTTTGAATATTTTTACTACCAAATTGTTCGAAAATAAAGCGCGAAAAGAGACGTAAGTAATATGTGAGGCACGGCCGGGCCATGCCTTACCTGTGATAGCGCAATTCGTCGTTAATATCTTACAATTCATAATAACTGATATTAATCGGATGTAATTGTCGCACTGATTCCGATTCGATTTCTCAATTCTCAAAGTATTCGGCGGTAACATAACGTTGCGCCACACGCCTACATTTTAACAGCGACTACAAGGTTACGTTATCAATCAATAACGTGGATAGCTATGGCGTTTGTTTGTAATTTTAATTTGTAATTGTGAATGTCACTTCAACCCACGACAGTTCATCTCTCGCCGCAGATCAGGAATAAAATGTGTATTTGAAAACTGCATTGTGATACAGGAGCACTGAGCAGCCATGTCTCCTAGTTTCTTTGATCAATCAACGAATCGTGAAATCAAATATTTCGTGGAGGGTATATCGAAATCCGGAGTGATATTGGTCGCCGGCGATACAGCAGCATAAATTTGAGGATTTTGAAACAGGGGTCCGAGACCCAAACCCTGAATACGCAACTGTAGCCTATAAACCTCTCACAGACGTGTTTATACTACCACAAGAATAATTATACTGATGGTGCTGAAGATTTATTAACAAGTTTCTGCAGTTTTGATAAATTGAGCACAAAAACAAAAATTTCGGAAAGAGCCATATCGTATGCCCAAAAGAGCCATATATGGCTCGCGAGCCATAGGTTCCCGACCACTGGCCTAGGCGATGTAAAGAGGAGGCATGCACACTGAATAGAAAGTAAAGAAAATGGTATAGAATAAACAGGCGACAAAATGGGGTGGCATGTCATTGAAGGCGAGATCGATAGGTCAGGTCGTGGTCCGGTAATCTTGAGGATTTAATAAAGTTGATCAATCGCAACGACGCAGCACAATGACCATAACAATGGTCCTTACATGGTTGCGATTGTTCATACCAATGCCGATTTTCAGACTTTGAGGGGTATTTCGAGGGGGCTCCATTGCCCTGGTCAGATTTTGATGTATATTATCAGAATCAGCGCGACTGTAGCTTTCAAATAAGATCAGTTTTATTAAATATGAGGGCTCGGGTCGTCATTTATGGGATTAGCAATTACGTTGCCGTTTCATGCTATGAAGCGACAACAAATCTGCGACTGTAGCATCACTCGACCGTGAATCACGTGTTGCGCATCTATCCGTAGGTTAGCTATCTATAGTTAAATATGTTGTAGTCCTCACAACGAATATTCAGGCCAACGCTGCATCATGACTAAAAAAAGAGAGAATTATAGAGATATATCCATGCCAGGGGGTCACCAACACGCGGTTCTTGATTTGAGATTTCGGAAGAATGCTAAGAAAGGCATTTTGAAATGATGAGATTGATTACAGTTTCAACATATTGTTGTTGTTGTTGTTGTTTCAAAATAAACTATATTCTCTTGTGCCCTGCCCAACCACACTATATTCCTCATTAACAGGGTCCATCAAACCACTAGGTGTCGCCAGACTTTGGGTGGTTAACTATAGATAACTAACCTACGGATAGATGGGCAAGACGAGAGTCACGGTCGAGTGATGCGACAACGGCAGATTTGTTGTCGCTTCATAGCATGAAACGGGAGCGTAATTGCTAATCCCATAGATGACGACCCGAGCGCTCAAATTAAATAAAGTTGATCTTATTTCAAAAGCTACAGTCGCGCTGATTCTGATAATATACATTAAATTTTCATCAAGGCAATGAAACCACCCCGAAATAGCCTTCAAAATATGAAAATCGGCATTGTTCTAAACAATCTCAACCACGCACGGACCGTTGTTATGGTCATTGTGCTGCGCCGTTGCAATTGTTTTAGAACAATGCCGATTTTCATATTTTGAAGGCTATTTCGGGGTGGTTCCATTGCCTTGATGAAAATTTAATGTATATTATCAGAATCAGCGCGACTGTAGCTTTCAAATAAGATCAACTTTATTTAATTTGAGCGCTCGGGTCGTCATCTATGGGATTAGCAATTACGCTCCCGTTTCATGCTATGAAGCGACAACAAATCTGCCGTTGTCGCATCACTCGATCGTGACTCTCGTCTTGCCCATCTATCCGTAGCCATTGAGCCATTCTTGTTCTGTATAAAATTGTGAAGCACAACAGCAGCTTGCACGATTGCTTTAACACGTTCAACATGACAATTTATAGGCCTGTAAAATATTTGGCAACGTACAGCAAGTATCCCAAAGGCATTTTCAATCACACGTCTTGCTCTACACAAGCGATAATTGAAATTTTTTTTGTTGGCATCTAAATAACGACCAGGAAATGGTTTCATCATTCCCACTTTTAGTGGAAATGCATCATCACATGCAAAGTAATGCGGCATGATTATGTCAGAGGATGGTAAAAGGCTAGGCGATGGAATACCCAATGTGCCATTTTCAAATCTACGGCCCATAGTGGAATTGGAATATACACCACCATCACTGTGACGACCACAATCACCGATAGAAACCAGGGTAAATCAATACTGAGCGTCACATACAGCTAACAAAACAATGGAGAAAAAGCCTTTGTAATTATATAGTAATCACTGCCAGAATTCAGTGGCGCTGTAATCTTTATATGCTTCCCATCAAGGGCACCAATGCAGTTGGGACATTGCCATATATCAGAAAATTCAGAAGCAATTCGAAGCCAGTCCGTGGTAGAGGGGGGCGCAAGAACAATAGGAGCGAGTTTGGCCCAAATTGCTTTGCAGCACTCATCTATAATTACTCCCACTGTTGTATGACCAACACGGAAGGAGAAGGACAGTTGTACTTTATCAGCTCCCGTGATAAGGTTTCTGAAAAATGAATATTGTTGCACTGAACATACAAATATTTTTGTGCTCAAATAACATAAATATATTTGTTGAAGTAGAAATTCGTAACGATATTTCAATATACATTTACTATCCATAACTATGTCACTGTCAGATCATATTGTTTCACTGATCAGAAATGTTGATATTGATGAAGCAGCAATTATGGAAGCCTTGTCCACACCTTATTTCATGATCTCACCTATTTGACTATAAATTGACACACCTTAATAGACAACATGCGAACATAAATCATCTCAATATTACATGGCTTCCTTTATTATTACCGAGATCTATTCTCCGGGCGAAATAAATTCAAAAACTGATCTTTAGAACGCATAATTGCAGTAGTACCGGTACTGCATAGAGCTTAGGGCAACAGCTGAATTGTGAATCTATGCTAACCTCAAAGTCAGAATCAATCTTTTCTTTGGAGAGATAGCCTTGCGAAAATTAGTGTCAACATGTTTGATGTCGTCATGAATAAGCATCAGCAAGGTGTGGAACTCTAAACTGGTCATCCTGAAATACGTGTGGCATTTCTCGGGATCCCCACCAGCTAAAAGGCTTTCTGCTAGCACAAACTCTGATTGAGTATCTCTTTCGGTCCACAATTCATGTACCCAATATGATCTAAAGAAACATAAACTGGCTATCTGTGCATTTGACTTCTTTCAAATAGGCATATGCCGTGAACGGAGCACGCCCATGGCAATAATAACATTTCACTCACCTTTCTGCAGAGGGACATAGCTCCTGACAAAGATAGTAAGCACAAATTGCTCTAACTGAAATAGCTGCCTTTCTTCTATTCATATTCATCACTAAAATGAATAAGATCCTGCTATTTTATCACGCAAAGTGGTAGCTCAGAGAATCCCTCGAGGACCTACCTGCCACGATGTCGCCGATAAAGTAGCGCATGTTCTACCGGTACGCCGACGTAAATTAGAGAAAGAATTTCGTCGGCGACCGCCAAAATCGCGACTCTCGGCGACTCCGGTGTGCATCGAATTTCTGCGATTCTCTCCTATTGTTGCACAACTGCGTCGCCAACTCCAGTGTGCATAGGGCTTAACAGAGATGAGCATGGATTAGGATTAGGTTTTGAAAAAACAGGATTTGTGAAATTTTGTCGGATTTGGATTGGATTTGGATTAGACATTTTTTTCAGAACGGATTAGGATTTGGATTGGATTTACCTATTTTCTGGGAGATTGAAATGTCGTGTGGCGAATGGCGACAAACTGTATTCAGATCAGTTATTAATGTACTTATGGTTACTAAGTTATCTTGAATCAAGTGAATCGTTGGTTGTGAAAGAAAATTTTCGAATCCCTCCATTGCATAAATTAGTATTTTTTCTGAATTTCCAGTTGGAATCGGATTAGGATTGGACATGGACTTGAATAAGAAAAAGTTATGAATTAGGATTTGGATTTGGATTTCAATGTTCGGATTTGGATTGGATTAGGACATAGAAATTTCAAATCCGCTCATCTCTGGTCGTTAATAACCACCCAACGTCTGGCGACACCTAGTGTTTGATGGACCCTTCGCAAGAGCAACAGGGGTTAAACCCGCTCAGAGGCCAAACGCCAGACGCCAAACGCCGCGCGGCGGCCGAATGTCTATACGGCGTTTGGCGTCTGGTTTTCTGAGACGCCGAGTAGCTATACGGCGTTTGGCGTCTGTTATGTTCAGACGCCGAGTAGCTATCAGAGATGAGCAATGTGCATGCCTCTTCTTTACTTCGCCTAGGCTAAGGTGGGTGTCTGATATTAAAGGCTAAACTCCAAGTTGGCTCGACACCTTCCTATCTTTTCATTGTATCGCAGTCTTGTGATGTTTTGAAACGATGAAAATATTAATAAACCTGATTGATTGATTGATTGATGCTGTTCCACAATTGGGGTCCGGCATACTTGGTAGAGAAATGCGTTTCCTTGTATTCCATCCTGATCATATGCAGGCCCGTAACTGCAGCACCCCAAACCCTCCAATTGGAGGGGGCGAGCTCCAAGGGGCCCAAAATTATTTCGTGAATTAGCATAAATTATAGAGTATTTTTTGGAAATTTGTGGAACTTTTTCAAAAATTTTTCGCGCTGTGCGCGATTTCAAGTTGCCAAATATCTTGATTATTGGGTACTCTTCGCCGAAGAAAAAATACGCAACATTTATAGAAATGTGCATATCGGCGTTGGCCATTACCGCGCCAGGACGCACCAAGACATAAAGTTTTATCTTAGGCCATGTAATATGCGACTCCAAGAAGTGTGCCAGAACGATCGTCGGCGAGAAAACCTTGGTCGAAAGGAACTGCCCTTATAATGACCGAAAACTTCGTTATATTTAGGCATTAGGCATACAGAATAGGCCCTACACATATCTAGCTGGCGCCGAATGTTCCTGTCCTGGCAATCTGAACCTCACAAGACAAATATCATCCCGCAGGGAAAAATTATATGGCAGTGAAGAAGTACCAATTTGAAATCGTGTGAACTTCTAGTTTAGTACATTTGGGCGATTCGATATTTTTGGATATAACAGACAGGAGGTCATGAAATAACATCATGTAACGAAGTCATACCAACGGGTCCGCCCTCCCAAATATGTTTAATTAATATTTACGGACTCTACAGTTTCGAAGACACCTCACTCAGCTATCCAGGTAAATATGAGTAGATAGGACAATAAATTCATAATAATATATATGCAATTACCGACCTTATTGACCGATTTATCATGACTTATCAAAAATTTTCGCGCCTGGCGCGCTGGCTCACGAAACGGTACCACTATAATTTCGTCGTAAAAGCGAACAACGTGATGGGGGACGGTTTATCACCTTATAGATGCCCATGACTCAAGTTATTTTTTTTGGGGGGGGGGGCGTGACGAAGTGCTGTTTCGTTCCTGGCAACCGGTATACACCCGGAGATGCTTAATTATTATTGAGGGTTCCTACCTTTTCAAACACCCCTCACTCAGCTCTATCGGTAAATACGATTACGTGAGCAGAGAGAGGGTAAAAACTAACAACAATATATATATATGCAATTCCCGATCTTATTGACCGATTCAGTCATCGAATTATAAAAAATTTTCGCGCTTCGCGCGTTCAGGCGAGAGAAGCTAACATTGAATGGACAGCCAATGTAGAGGACAAGTAGCGGGAAACAGCGCAGAGGCATAGGGGGGTCTGGCGGGCGAAGCCCCCCAGAAGTTAGGTTTATCACCCAATGGGGGGGGGGGCTGACGAAGTGCTGTTACGGCCCTGATCATATGGTAGTTGTTCTTCGTTGACACGCGTGTGCGCTCTTGACTCCGAGGTGAAGTAGTCGTTGAAATTTGAGGGATATTGACCGCAATGGAACTGATACATAAACTTGGCGTAAGAATAAACCGAGCTGAACTCAGAATGTGTTCTGCAGTAATAGTGTTTATCTTCTAATTACGTACGACATGATATATCTCATTGCAGAATCGACATGGTGCGCGCGCATGGATATATAGAATTAGAACTCGAACTCGCTATTCCTGGTCTGCGGTATACAATCAAAGGTGGAGCAAGATAACAAATCAGAATCGTTTACTCGTTGATCTGATCTGAGTTAAATCAAGCAGCGTCTTTATTCAATGTTTAGTAAGGAGGGGGTTTGGAACCTTTATTTCCTCGACTAAAGGATATCAATTCATGCATAGGACCAATGATAATGTGTAAAAATGATCGTGGTCGTGGGCAGACATGGGGTGATTACTTCATGGATGTAATCGATTGCGATTACGATTACGATTACAGCAAAATCAGGAAGTAGTCGATTACGATTACATTGGAAAAGTAATCACGATTACTCACGATTACATTTATTTTGCTTCTTAGAACTAATCTTACAAGATATATTGAAGACAATATAAGGATTGCGTCGAAAAGGCCTAATCAGATAACATCAACTTTCTCAATAAATGATGCGCTATTTGCTTGTTACGTCATAATATATCCATTGTCCAACTTAATAATGGGACAATTTATCGCATCCAACGATTTGCATTCTTGCCAGGTCCTTAACTGCCGCACCCCGAACTCCCCAATAGGGTGGTGAGAGCGCTGGAAGGGGACTCAAAAGTATTTGGTAAAACCAACATAAATTATAAAGTATTTTCGTGAGATTTGATTAACTTGAACATTGTTTTCGGGCTTCGCTTTCGGCCAACATGCGACTCCAAGAAGTGTATTACTAAAGAAAGACCTTGGCCAAAACTTTGAGCATGTGTCCATTGTCAATAGCCGCGCTGGGTGTGTGTGACTAATAATCCTATCCTTAAAATCTGAGCCCACAATACAAATGCCACCCGGGCCACCCACAGAGGAATAAAGACAGGGCAATTATTTGTGCGTGCGTCTCACGAAAGTTTTTCTTTTCGTCATCTACGTTTGGGTGACTGCAATATCTTTTGATGTTATATATAACAGACCGGAGGTCACGAATTAACAACATACAATAAAGTATTTACAACAACATACCAGATGTTATAATTATGATTTACGTGCCCTCGGCTCCACAGGTAAATCTGACTATCTGGGGGGGGGGGCTGAGAGAGGCTTAAAAATGAATAGTAATATAATGCAATTACTAATATTATTGACGATAAATCTTCATCTTCATCTTCAACTTGGAAATTTACCACCTTATTGGGGCCCAAGACCAGCGTTCGGAGTGCGGGACGAATTGCTGTTTTGGTCCTTATTCTAGCTACAACCCGCGCTATCATGGCATAAAAGCGGATGGCTATGACAGCAGGCAAAGAATTGCGAAATAACGATTGGCACCCGTTTAAAGTATAGAGTCATATGAAAATAAGAAAAAGTGACCATAAAATTCTGCCTTCTACTTAATACAGATAGCCTACTGCACGCTGCCGTTACGAGAAACGGCAAAGAACGGTTCGGTTATGATATACATCAACAGCTGTTGATTTTTTAATGCTTCGTTGTGGAAATTGTAATGTTTTATTTGGCGAGTACAACATTTCAAATCTTTGCTCGGTGTAAGTACGTACTAGGGATGGTGTGAACCTCTGAAAGGTTCAGGTTCGTGTGAACGTGAACCTTTTTGAAAGGTTCTGTGTGAACACGAGCGTGAACCTCATGACGTCACGTGACGTCGTATTTCTAATTCCAACCCTACATTTTAGTGAAGTTAGAGCCTATATTAATGTATACTCGATACCTATAGCGATGACTCGGGCAACATAATGCCACTATGCTAAAGTATAAATTGACGTTTTAAACGTCGGCAAATGTTTCAACTGGGGCAATCAAATGGTATAATAATCTCATAAAATCAACATCTTCCGTCGCTTTGCCAACAATTTCGACGAGGACTTGCAAGGGAATATAAGCTTACGCCTTACACACCTGCTAGATTTTTTACAGTAGACAACGATATCAATTCCTTTGATTGATCGAATAAGCATAATTCTCTGGCTACATGTAGTGCATCTCGCTCTTGATGTTGTGTCAATGCTGGTCAAGCTCACAGCAGAGAGTCACCAAAATATTCACAAACGGAATGTTGGTTATTTCGAGCATTATTTTTGAGATTCTCAAGGAGCATGCTCGTTTGGTGTTGATTTTTTTATGCTGCCAGCGCCATGCATTGAATGACCAGCAGTTGAAATGCAATAAATTTCAACCAAAGCTGTTATAATGAAGTGAAAACTGTAATATATGAAAAAAGGTTTACAGTTCAGAACCTAACAAGGTTCGTTTGTGAACGTGAACCTCTAAATTTCTGAGGTTCAACACACATAGAACGCGAACGTGAACCTCACGTTCACACCATCCCTGGTAATACGTACTGCATAGGCCTGCTGCTCTCAAAACACCAACAAACAAATTGCGTTTAACTATAAGCATAACCCTTAACCAAACATCAATACATAAGTTTCCATTTGTAACTAGGCAGAATGGTGATTATTATCCTGCTGCGAGGTAGTGGCGTCAGGAGTGTTGTTATAACCTGATATATCGCAGGGCAGGTGTTCTTACAATCACACTACAATGTACGTCGAATATCTATTTACATACAATGTGTAGATACTTCTTACGCAATCATGAGCGAAGCTAATACTTCTGACGTAATAATGAGCAGTGGTGTTTGTAAATCAGACGTTTGTGCTATCATTAACCTGGTATAATATATTTTCCTTGTTCGCGAATGTTGAGTTTATGTCATAGTCCTTGTACGAATAAAAAGTAATCGCTCTTTCACAAAGAAATCGATTAGATATAGGAAGTAGTCGATTACGATTACGATTACTTCGGAATTTTTTCGAATGTAATCGATTGCGATTACGATTACTTGAAAATGCTGTAATCGTCGTAAACGATTACTAATCGCGATTACCCCATGTCTGGTCGTGGGGCGATAGTCAATTAGTGATGATCTTGGCGCATTTGCCGACCATGACACTTTAAATTTTTACATGGATAGAAAAGTTCGCCTCCTGGCCAACTTCACTTCGTGGAATCGTGGTGTCTTGATAGTTTGGAATTGGATGCCCGCTTTCGGTCTGTTGAGTCGAGAATCCATGTTATGTGTGTCATTTAAGTACTTGCCGATGAGTGAATAGAGAGATTGTGAGAGTAGCACCTTATATACCATGAATTGAACGGTTCTCTCAGCTCTTAATTCAGGATTACGGAATAGATGAGCCAGTCTGAACAATAACTCATATGACGAACCGAATCATCAGTCGTTTGAATTCCAAGGCGGTTTGGTTCGCCAGTTCCGTCGTCTATCATGGAGCAAGCTGTGGTGACGAAAGTATGGCGTAATCTCGATAATTGTTGATTTCATGGTGTGGCAGAATTTCTTGATCAATTCTGTGCTTCCCTAGCATGCTAGAAACCACATTGTAGATAACCGAAGCAGTTTCCGTGCTCGAGAGATGAGTAGGCTATTGAACGTCGATACCCTGTATTGCAGTTTTGTCGTGCTTTACATAATTTGTATCCCTTAGGGAGCAGAAAATTCTTTGCTACCGTATTGGTAATTTCAACTGTAATCGACTAATCGTTGTAGCAGTTTTATTTGTCTGCCTGCCACCGTTTTGATAAGAATAAAGATTATAATAGAGAATAGAGATGTTGCCAGATCAGGAGAATGCACATGTTGCAATTTTTTTTCAAGAAAGTTGTGATTAGGTAGTCTGCATGTTGACTTCGATTGTCATTCCGTACAGATATACCAGCCTATATGGAATCGGTGTCCTGTGCTCACACTATGTTTATTTTTTTATTATTTTTTATTAAATTACTTCAACTTGGAAAATCGTCGCTGCTCACCTGATATATCAGGCAAAACGTACCGAGATTCCAGTAGTGTATACCAGTATTCATGAGGAGTTAGAGTCAAGTCAAGAGTTGGGTTCAAAATTGTTGAAACATTGTGGCAATGGTCTTCCGAGCTCCTCTTCAAGACGTCTCTTCTTTAACGGTAAGCCGCCACCACAATCAAATCACTCTAAAAATTTTCATAGTGAAACATAATCTTGAGCAGACGTGGTCAAAGTAGCCATCGTTGATAGAATGTCTACATAAGTAGAAGTAGAAGTACGGTTGTAAAGTCCTACTCAACTACAAATAGAAGTAGCGGGTTTAATCCTCGGCCTAGTCATATCAAGGACTTCATATTAAATGTGGTTTGGTATCTATGGCTAGGCGCTCAGTACACTGGCATAGCGTGCAGAAGAAAACTGACGACTCGATAACCAATACTTGATAATCATTTCATATCTTCATTGTCGAAACACTTTGAAGGTGAAGATGAAAATGAACTCTGTTCAAAAACCTTCAAATCATTTCTAATGCGCAACAGCAAGTCATTTAAAGCTGTCCTCTTACTGGCATGGGCCTCCAAAAAATTGTCCTACATGTCCACAATCCAAGCACTTTCTACTATAATTTTGAATAGTATCTTCATATTGAAATCAACTAAATGTTTTAGACTGAAACTCGTCAAGGGTAATCGTCAGCAACTAGTCGAGAATTGGAACGAACGCCGTGGTCAACAGAATTGGAACGAACGCGGTGGTCAACAATCATATCACCAAATATGACGACACCGGGCTCATTTCAATACTAATATACTATTCCATTGTATATTGAAGTTCTTTATATCCAAGAGGCTCTTATCATGTAATTTTGTTGAAAATACCAGGCAGCTAAATATACAGCCGTTATGTTCTTGCATTACAATAAAATAATAATGAAAGGTTTATAATTATAGATTGTCACGTTTGTAGAGGGATATCACATCCTTTGGGAAGGATTTCCATTTATCGAGTGTGGTGTATAAAATGATATGCCAGACCACAATGACAGAAAATTCAGTACAGAGCTTTCGAATTTCAATAGTTTGAATCGGGATAGGTTCATGCACGATTGAGCAAATGAGCAAGAATTGTCCAAATTTACAGTAACCATAACTTCATTTAAAAAGCAGTAATCTTTTGTAGACTATGAACTGAATGACAATTTATCCGAGTCATAATTACTGATAATGATAATTACTGATAATGAATAAAGGTGATGGGTCAGATTTGGTCAGGAACGAGGAACCCATGGCCTTTTTTATGGTGGCGCAGAACTCTCAGAGATATATAAGTTGACCTATCAAGCAGCACGAATTTTCCATGAGAAACATCGGCTTACGTTCGTTGCCGTCTTTTCAATTTATACTACGCATTTCTTTGTGACGTGACTACAACTTCATTAACTTGATTAGGGATTACGCTATATGCAGGTTGGATTAGATAGATTTAGATAGAGAATGCCTATGTATCACTCAAAACAACTTTATTTCTCACACTCAACAAGTATTTTTGTCACTCTTCAGTTCTTCATGACAGAACATTACCTCCATTATTATCATCTCAAATTCTTCATTGCTTTTATCCACTTCTTGTTACGAGGTTTGTCTTAATATGTACTGGCTACTGGTAATGACCCATTTATCACACCCATACAGTATAACTATGGAATATCACACCTACTGAAAGAAACAGATGCCCTTTTCGGATTCAGCAACCTCAATTACCTAGACACCATATGAATATCTTAGGCACTAAAAAAACCCTTCATTCTTGGCCAGTGCAATCAGTCTGCTTCAAATACAGAGTTTACTGGCTAGGATGAAAACATATTAAACAGGAAGCTGAACAACAAGGATGATGCGAGTCCCAAATGTTATTTTTGTCATTCCAAAGCCCGTATCTCAATCTAAATTTGCTCATTACCACCACTTAGAATTTTGCATGTCCCAATTCAAGTTCATTTATGTCTTCAAATCGAAATTCCTTTTCAAAATATAGATCCAAATCCTTCATTGATATATGTTTCCCATTTCCATTCCCCAGCAGACTTGGACAGCTGGATAATTCAAGTAGGCTAATTACACTAATTAGTGCGAATTGCTGGCAATCTGTTTATAATTTAATTAGTGAAATGTTTCTATGCTCTTGGTTTAATTCTAATCTACTTTCTGCTTTCCTGAAAATACTACAGGAAAGCTGTATCTTGCCAAGATTGATGTACGGACGTTTGTTTATGAGAATGATCACTGATTTGATATGAACTGATATAACTTCATATAATTCAATTCAATTTCCTAGTTTTTGCGAATTCAGTCATTCAAATTTTAGTCTAATTTCAAAGAATCTGATAATTTTCTAATCGTCCAACTCTGTTCCACAGTCAATATCCAAATCTGAGCTCCATCGAATGCTGAGGAGCACAAAAATCAACATTGCTTTCATCTTAAGTGGATTAGATATCGCGCAGAGAAAAATCCGCTGCTGTGCCGTTTATTATATTTTGTCCGTGTAACTTTTCGTTTGGTGCTTTGAAAAATTGTAATCATTTAGCCCTTGGTTCGAAGAGCTCGAACACGACCGGGTGGAAGGAATACGTCGAGAGGCAGCCTGTGGCGTTTTCGTTCGTGAAACGGCACGTCACAATCGTGTTTGCCAGCGCCGCATTCTTGAATCATAAAACGTCGCCTCCAGGCCAGACTTAACTCGATCCGAAGTTCGTTCGCGGTCGCAGCTAAAGAAGCATTTCGCAGTTATTGGAGCGTGTGATGGCTCATTCCAACTCTCTAAAAACAATGCCGACACATTTCAAGCTCATTCCGGGCCGAGACAACCGTCAGCTATTCTCGTTCACTGTCAAGCGATCGGCATCGCACATATAAAACCACTGAATTTTCAAAATGCGCAGCTACAACTAAAGCTACTTACTTTTCTAAATGTACAACTACCACCACTAACTTTTAAAATCTCGTAGCTAGAACTAACGACCCATAAAAATACACGATTAACTAGATTCAATTCCGTAGAAATTCACTAATTGGCAGCACTGACACTACGAACTACTGAGCTAAGAAATATTGAAGATAGAATCGACATTTCAAAAGAACGGGGTTCGGCAACTGGATTTGTTTTTTTAATTGTAGATCTAGGAACTACTCACTATGCAAAATCCGCAACTAAAACCAAAACTGAACACTCTCCCAAATCCGCAACTACACCTAGACTTACTCAAAATAACAGTAGGCTTGTTCGTTGATCGCCGGCTAGCTAGATATGTAGTTTGCGCAAGTCTGCATCTCGTTCGTACGTGTGAGAGGCCATGGTCAGGTCATGCTAATTATCATTTATGACATCTGTTACCTGAAGGGGCTGAACATACTACCATTTTCCTAAAATTCGGACGACTATACCATAAATATGTCGTATCAAGTCCGAAATTGCATCGTACCGCTTTCATTCCGTTTTAAGAGAGTGGTGAGGACTGAGGACCAATGTTCCCGCTAATTTCGTACGAGTCTGCACACGCTCACCAACTCACTGCGCAAACTCTTGGACAACAGTGCGTAACGACTAAAAAAAGGTCATCACATAGGATTTTTTGTGCGCAACTTAGATTTTCTGTGCGCAGAGACCGTTTCAACACTGCGCATTTGCGCACGTGCGCAGCTTAGAGGGAACATTGGTGAGGACCCAACGTCCCACAGGGTACCGGCAGCGTACGAGAGCATAGAAACATTTCACAAATTAGATTAGAATTAGAATATTACACGCAGAAATAGCAAAACTAAAATGATCCAGTTGCGCAAGTGTACTTAATCAGCGTTACATACGCGTTTGTCGTTTAACTTCGGTTATTTTTGTGTGAATCTTTGAAATCGTGCGTTATTATCAGGGCTGGGCACAATGTTTCGGTGCGATGAGTGTGAGGCGATTTTTTTTTTCGAGTACCGAAATGACACGCCTCTCGCCACGAAGAGTTATGTGATCAAGCGAGAATTATAGTTTCGTTACTTTGAACATGCTGTTGGAGGTACAGAATTTCAACATATAATTGACTAATATATTGATATTGAAATAAACGGAAATATTTCCCGCTAACACTCGTCAGTGGTAAGTAATCGTCAGCAACTAATAGAGAATTGGAAAGAACATTGCATATTAACGATCGTCTCAATAACTTTGGCTTCAGTTCTCTTCTAGTTACTGGCGATTTCCCCTGAACATATCGGGGTTTATTTAGATATAATACTGAATTGCGCATTTCGATAGTTTCTTCTCTCTGTGAAAGTCTTGAAGTATCGAAAACAAGGCTGCTGATGTCGGCGGAGGCTGCATATCTGTAAAACAGTGATCGGGCCGCATCATTGTCTAGAATAATTCTGCAGATCCGTCCCATGTACCCATTCCTCTTACACGATGTTTAATTAGTCAAGTCGCGTTTCGTACGAGAAAGGAAACCAAACTCGAATGCCGTGGCTGATTCCAATTGCGACGCATGCGCCTGATTTCATGAAACGAAAGCGATAGCGTTTTATTCATATGATAATGTTGTGCGAACAGACTGAGACCAAACTACTTACCCGATGCACTTTACATTTTGAAAAGTAGAAAGTCGTTTCGTGGCGAGTTTTCGTCACTTGTATGAGTGAAATTATCATAAGAAGCACTCGAAATAGTAGTAGTTGTATATATCACGAGAACTGTAAATAATTCGGAAATTCGTAGCGTCATCAGTGGATTTGTGTTGCGAAGATACATGTTGCTATTGTTAATTTGACAAGTGGTCACTTCCGATTAAATGCGTTAAGTATGCAAGCTTCCGACCAAATCCACTTTTTCACACTACGCGAATACTCGTACCTTTCATTTCGTACTTCTACTTGAAGTAGTATCAAATTATTCGTAAATTGCTACTTGTAGTAGTTGATTCTGTGATCGGTAGGTTTGTGGTTTATCGTCAAAAGTGTTGGAGATGATCAAATGAAAAATGTGCATTGTGCAATATATATTCTAGCGTTGTCTTGGGAGCATCAATTCTGTCCCATCCGGATAGAAAACCGGCGATATCCGGTAAAGTGTCTCCGTTAGCCTGAAGCGACTCGAAATGGCCGCGAACCAATCTCAATCGCGGCATTGTTACGAAACAGAAACAGTCAAACCGCCAGTTCGTTACGCTCCGACGCATTCTCTGATCCTTTTTCGAGTCTCTCCTTCAATAGGTTTACTTCGAACCCAGATATTGGTTGCTATTATAGAGACACCCAGTCATAATGAGGCTTGGCTGTTCACAACCCCATCATACATTTGAATATTCGCGCTTATCACCGAAGCTTTCAGAGCTCACATTTATCAGGGGTCACTGTCGCCTATAATGCCAACATTCAGTCATCTCATACAGCCACCCATCACGCATGGACGGGACTAGACTAGGGGCGAACTAGGAGCTAGTAGCTACCCCTATTAGCGCTGCTTCTGGCAACCGGTTGTTCCGTCTTAGTAAATACGGCGATTTTGCGGTTGCCCGACATATGACCATGCGACACAATGGAAAACGACAGTTCAGCATGGAACACATCAGCATGCGTCACTGCAGCATGTGGCTGTATAACCCAAAAAGTTACCCTACCCCGAAACATAGCCTAACCTAACCTAGCCTAACCCAACCATAAATCCAACCTAAACCTACCCCTAACCCGTAATTTAACCCACATGCTAATGTGTCGCATGCCGAATTGTCTCATGCCGAAGTCTCGCATGCTGTAATGTCGCATGCTCATATGTCCATTGTCCACGGACCGATTTTGCATCCAGTAAGTTGCGCTTGTCGCGATTTGCGAACTCGTGATGCCGCTTGTGTTGAACAGGACGCGCTCCACTGTTTGCTTTATCGCTTTACTTCCATGTTTGCCAACCGAGTACGGCCGACGGAATCTCTTGTGTCGCGTAGTTCCAATAGAAATCAAAGTTGTAGCACCAAGCCTTTTTCGCTTGATCATTCTCAACTCTTTCAAAGTGCGAGAGGAACCTTTCCCTACCACTACACATCCAGAGCTCTGTGGTGCGTCCGTATCACAACATTGCTTTGCCTCCCACGAATGCGAATGGAGTGGAGTTGGGCGTCACATCCCATCTTTACCGTTATCCAAATGGATTCGAGGTCTTTGATCTACGATTATTGTGAATTTGGAGTTCGGCATTTGTGATGCTTTCCAATTTTCGCGAGAGCCTTGAACAAACTTCATCGAACACCCACCGGATTTGGACACGAGACAAAATTAACCTAGGATTTTCCAATAATATTGTTACACTTATCTGCAATGGACGACTAATGAGCAGTCAGATTGTTTATAAGTTGGCAGCTCGGGTCTGATGAAGCAGCAACAATCGACATCTTTATTACGTCGACTGTCTGCATAATTCGCGACGAGCGCGTTCTTCGTCACGCTCCGTCGCGTCGAGATCTCTCTCGGCATTGTCTCTTGCTCAACAAAGCTCTATCATTTACGTTTCCCTTTTACGTTTCTTCCATGCTCTTATTTGTTTACCCCTGATGTCGAACTTCTTCGTCCGATTTACGGTCGAGTCGCGTTGCTCAATTGCCATTCGTATGAGATAATTTACACTGATTGCCTTTCGCTAGCCTATGTTGATATAACAGACCCGTAGGGTATAGTATATAAGACTGCATCTTGCTGGACAGTTTACGCCATCAGAACAGTATTGTAGGCAGCCGGACCATGAAGGGTCGTGCTACCTTTACAATAACAATAGAACGTTCCTATATTACGAGTGACTATTGTTGTGGTCGGCTCAAGGCGGTTGTGTCGCCGCTATCGATCGAAATACTCGCCTATTTGCACAGCGTCCTACACGGAATCATTTGTAGCGAAGGCTACATTGACAGTATTTGGTGTAATCGTTTCACAGCTAAGCGGACAACGCTAGATGAGTTGGAGCCAGATCAGCGAAGCATGGCAAGCAAACAAAATCAGTTTATCATACGCGCTTTTTCCATCAGTGGAATAACGGGTAATTAATGGATCAGACACTTTTTCCTACAACATTCTGTTAAACCCTTTATGATTTTTAAGTTGCAGTCGATAGCTGTACGATGCGTAGTGGATATAACTTACACAGACTCTTGGAAGAACAGAACTTCAACATACAATGGGATTATATGTTCGTATTGAAGTAAACCAGAACATTTCCGACTGACTTTCCGTCAGAGGAAGTCGTCAGCAACTAGTAGAGAAAAGAATATTGTATATCAAATGTCTTGCACCAAATCATTATAGTTAGTAGATATCACTTGAGCCGCAATCGTGCAAACTTATTGAAGAATCACAGCACATGATAGGCTACAAAATTTTGTCATTCCGTCCGTAGACCATTTTTCACTCTGAACTCAGCGTACGGCAGAGGAGGGGTATTCCAACAAAGTTGGACTACCAGAAAATTATCAGCTTTTCCAGATTAGAATTAGAAGTAGGCCTACTGAATTTGCAAAAACTTTGAAGTTGAATGAAATTCCCAATTAGATTCGAGTTCATTTCATATCAAATCCGAGTTCATTTTCCAGCACGAGAATGACAAATGCCTATAAACCGACCTTGGCTCATTGTGCGATATGCAGTTTTGTAGCATTTTCAGCAAATCCTGAAATTAAGATTAGTATTAAAGCATGAACACATTTCACACATTGATTAGAGTTATTTCGCTTTAGTTACACCACTAAATTTGTCCAGTTCGCGTTCACAGTATATGGACGTTTGCGATTGCGCTGCAACCAACTTGAATCTGTTACTGGTTTCACGCGGAAATGGCGTAATGCCTATAAACCGACCTTGGCTCATTGTGCGATATGCAGTTTTGTAGCATTTTCAGCAAATCCTGAAATTAAGATTAGTATTAAAGCATGAACACATTTCACACATTGATTAGAGTTATTTCGCTTTAGTTACACCACTAAATTTGTCCAGTTCGCGTTCACAGTATATGGACGTTTGCGATTGCGCTGCAACCAACTTGAATCTGTTACTGGTTTCACGCGGAAATGGCGTATGAATTTGGCATAGCGTTACCTGGCGACGACCCGCCTGTGTGTCCAGTTGTCGATTGGGTCCATGCTCATATCGAGGGTGATTCCCGAAAAAAACATGTTCATATACAGCAGTCTGTAATATGCAGACTTCCTTACAGACATTAGTTACCGAATCACCAATGTCATTCCGACCATTGTTGTGCGAGTTGCCTGTCTATGCATTTGGCGACCCTTTCTGCGCGTATATCGATCTGCAGCAAGTTATTGTGACGCGCACTGTCGTCATATTAACGCCGGTACGAATTCTTCGTGAATGCATGAATTAATTATTACTAAGAATTTCACTCATCGACGCGGTATCGATTAATTGCGGGCTACGAAATGGCTGGGAAATTCCGACCTTTTCATGAAATCGGAAAAGCACTAGGCCTACTTTTCAAAATGTTTAATTGTGATTAAATCACTGTCCTAACTTAGCGGTCAGGGTCATGAAAATGGCACGACACAATTTATCTTAATTCGTACCTGGCAATTTTTCGTACCGTAGTAGTACCGTCACACCGTGTTAAAATATGGTGCAACCATTTCGTACCATGCAACGCACATTTTCCACTGTGCAGTAGCAGGACGACTAAAAGTACGCAACTACGCATGGATGTTTACGTTCGTATTCCCAATGTATCAAACAAAAGTCTCGGCCTGTTTGTCTATTGTAGCGTAGTAATATACTACCGACGCGTAATGGCTATATATGATCATTGGCGTAGCTGTGTGGTTGCTGGTTAGGTGTCATGCGATCGTAGTTAACATTCGAGTAGAGAAAATTCTGTGCAAATGTTACTTTTCTTTTAAGAAATGAACACGACACATTGTGAATGAACCATCGTCAAAGCTTCTACTCGAAAGCTGGTGCAATATACGTTACGATACACACTGCGAATGAATTGAATTGCCCAGCACCCATTCGTCTTGTTCCATGTCGCACTAAGCAGGGTCTTACTTCTTCGCCTTTTTCACGATTGATATGATGCCGTCATAATTAACTTATAACTACAGTACGTCATAGCAATTTGCGACATTGTAGATTGCGTTACTGCGGCAGGCGGAGCGCCGAATCGACACTTCAAAACCCAAATCACGCACGAGAATTACAGCACGATCCTATATTGTGGTCAGGGCCATGCCATTGCTTGGCTTTTGTGCACAGGTCTGAAAGCAGGGTTCAAGGAACGATATTTCACGCTGACCCATGGACTAAAGGTGCACGCACGCAACACCGTTTATAATTTCGAATCATCAATGCGATATAAATATAAAGATTGCATGGAGCTGGCTTTAGCGCGCTCAGCTCGTTGATGGCATGTGAGTTGAATCATATATTCAATTGTATATTGGAATTTAACACATCGAAGAAGCTCTTCAAATGTGGGTAGCGAAATGCTGCAGGTCGCTGAGACAATTGCGCGCTTCTTATTGTGACTCAGCGGATTTATCAGAGCATAACATCACAGTTATGCTTCGATGAACTCCGGCAATTAAGCATGTTCTTGTCGAGCATTAGAATTTGGAAAAGCGATTTCAAATACTCACTACGACGTCAACCCAGTGGATGCCAATTGCGGTCACTCCAATCCACCAAATCTACTTCGGCACACATGAACTTGATACTCGGTACACTAGCAATAGATAACACTGAACAGGTATTGTAAAGCAAGCAATTCTAAAAGATGACTGTGGAATAGTTATTGACAGCACCCAACCAGATATTCCCCGATGCGCGTGCCACGTAGAAACAATTTTTATTGCTATTTGAAGGCCTAGCTGGGTGAAGAGATGATAGGCTTGTCAATGTATTCTGGGATGTTTTTTAAACTAAGCGAACATATTGCTACATGTAACAAATAGATGTTGAAGATGAAGCACAGTTGCGAGGTGTCGAATCGGATCGTTTTATGTTGGGTATAGCAACAGACGCGTGTCATTTGAGCATAATATTGAGTCCATTAATTTGCGCGCAGAAAGTAAATCGCTGTATCCGATGTATAGTCGGCGCCCGTTTCAAGCGCTGCTGAATGCGTGAAGTGAACAACTAGTTTCATCGCCTATTGTTTCCTTTTGCGGTAGCATTGTTCCTGAATAGACTGTCGCTAACCGGCGTTGGTTTTCGACAGCGATATGCGTTATGCACTCGTAATATGAAGCGAAGAACGAATAAGAAATTAGTCCGTCTGCCTCTGGCGATACGCGAGACTGCAATTATAAGATTTGACTTTGACAGGAGAAAGTTTTCAATCTCCCGATCGTCGACACGCGCCCGAATTGCCACAGTGTATTAGTGGACTGTCAATATCATTGTCTTATGAAATAGACCATGGCGACTGAGCCGCGTTCGTTTGTAGTACAAGGAAAAGGCGTTTTGAGCTCCATGTTTATAGCGAGATTCTTGCTTGAGAAAATGTCATTAGTCTTGTCTATTACATTCTGTCAGCTGTTCGGCCTTACCTATCGTCTGGCATTACAGGAAATGGATTAGTCATTGTAATAGTAACATGTCACTATTGTGCAGTGGAAATGCAAGGGACGGTTTTCGTGATGAAGAAATTAGCATCAAGACATATATTACTAAAATACTCTGGGGCTGTACTGGGACAAGGACCTGTGAACGATTCCTCCATCTTAGGGAGGCCCATGTTCATTTATAGCAGGTTTTTCATTGTTCCTGTGCATGTAAAACAGCCAGACTTGACAACTACATATTTCTAGTTGTCTAATTAGCATCATTGCCTGCTATCTAGTTTGTTAACTGATTCTATGCTCTCATTTAACTCTTATTTCTAACCTAGATTCTGGTTTTCCTGAAGATGTTGGAAAGTGTAAAGTTTGTGCAAAATGAGCCAATGTTGCTGTACAGACACTTGCCAGTCTTATGCTTACGTCTTATGCTGTACAGACACTTGCCAGTCTTATGCTTATGATGAGAATGACCCATGACTTGATATGAACTGAACTTCGATTTTGTTCTTTTTCTTTTCCGAATCCTCATTTGTAAAAAATCTAGCAATAATTGTAACTCTAATCTAATTTAAAAAAGAGCTGAAAATTTTCTAGTTGTCCCGCCATGATTGTCCAAAATAATGGAAATATTGTCGCTATTTTATTGATCACCCGTATCATGAAACATAGGCCAATGTATGACTTGCAGAGATTTTCAGGGGGGCGAAAGTTCAGACCGTGTTTCTACATTTATTAGCATTCAGCACTAGCCAGTGTGATTAAACTTTTGTCTACGAAGCTGGCAGAAACATCTGAAAGAGATAATAATTGATTTGGATGCTTCGTAGGCTAGAGAAGCTAGTCATTCGCGCTGCTGTTTTACCGTGGCATGAATTATTAAGCTCCTTTTTTTAATAGAGAGTTGAAAATAGCATTCAAAGATTTCATTCCTAATTCTATAGTTGTTCTATGGAGGGATCTGTATGATATTCCCTGGTGTATACATTGTGAAAATGCCCATTTTCTTGTTAACTTATCGCTGGCTATAATATCTGCTCACTAGGCACCGTTTTGGGGCTCTGAACCCCATCCCTACTCTTGGTTTTGCACTCGCCTAGTCTGACTTTTGCGTTGTGATTTTCCAGATGCCATTGTAAGTAGTGAAGTTATGATATCATAAAGACTGCTGGATTCAGTTCATTGGCAGGTAAGATGTTGTATTGGCCCGGTATATCAGTTTGCCAATTGAACTTGATATTTTCAGCTCTCTTAATGACTTCATTCCACTGATTTGGTTTTGTCATTGTGACACCGAAATGCACGACATGTTGCCACGAAAACCGACAACTGCCGTCGCTGACCTAAAAAAAAGGTGAGAGAAAAATCTCGGGAGATATTTTCCAAAAAAACAGATATCATCTATATTTCAGTTTCATGAAAGATTCCATGTATAGCAACGGTATGAACCCCCCATCCGGGCTTCTGTCACCCGCTCACAGTGGGGGTTCCAGTTCACCCGCACAAGAAGACGGTAATTATCATTCTGCAAACTCATTATTAGGACTATGCACAATGATTCGAGTGCTCAAATCCGAGTGGAGTGTCAATGCTAATGATTGAGTCGAGTTGGTGAGAATATTTTTTCTAGCACTGACATGATAGCCTACGGTCCTTGCAACTCAAGAGGTAATTTATCAATGACAATTGTACTTTTCTACTACGGAAGCCTTGAAATCATGACCGGCCATATCGCAACATACGAAACATGAGTGGGAATGACATCTTGTGACCGTGATCAGCCCTCAGCATTGTCACAAAATGCAATGAAACAGGTGTTGCCGAAAAAATACCAAATCATGTTTGCTATCATGTAGAACTCATATTTGAACTTTACATCTCATTCAAGCGGTTTTGGCATCAAATGAGTGACTTGACTCGAAGCCTAACACTCCATTCAGAATCAAATCAGTTGGTTATTAGATTTTTCGGACCGCTACTCATTGTGTCCTGGCCTTCATATTCTTTTTCTCTTCCAGCAAACTGCCTCCAGACATCAAACGTTGCCACAACGACCAACCACCCGTTACCCTCGCCCAGTCCGATGAACAGAAAGCCGGCCAAGTCCTCCCCAAAGCAGCGCCGAAGTCAAAACCCCGACTCGCGGCTTCGAAATTCTGTGGAAACCAACTTTTGCGCAAATAACAACAACAGCCTGAAGCAACAACGTCGAACTACAGACGAACGCTCAAATCGGACTCCGTCGAGAAATAGCGTTTCTGACGATTTGAGTTCGAGCAGTTTAACACCAACGACGGACGAACAGACTACAAACTCTGCCAACCAAAATTCGGAATTACATTCGATATTTGATGACGAGATGTTTGATAAAGTTTT